>NW_025091227.1:1062074-1076792 GCF_018404265.1 Aspergillus viridinutans | reverse complement strand
ATTACTCTAAGAAATATTATAAAATACTTATAATAAGAATAGCTACCTAGGTATTAATAGGACTCTAGAATTACTTTATAGCTTAGTATTCTATTATACTAAGTATTAGATAAAGTAATATATTAAATTTTACCCTAATTATTAGAAAAAGTAAATATAGAGATATTTACTATATAGAGTATTATAACTATTAATTACTCTATTAATTTTTTTCTATACTATAATAATAGACATTATAGTTACTTTATCAGATACTAGATATTTTAACTCTATTATATTAGTTACTAATAAATTTATAAAGAGAATAATAGCTATACTAGACTACTTAACTTAGAAAGCTAGATAATAGGTAAATATACTACTTATAGCTTTAGATACTAGAGACTAGGGTATTCCTAAATATATCATCTTAGATAGGGACCCTAAGTTTATATTAGAAATATAGATAGAATTTACTAAATCTTTAGGTATTAAATAGTGTTATTCTATAGTATACTATACTTAGACTAATAGATAGAGTAAATAAAGTAACTAAATTATTAAGATCTACTTATATTATATAATTACCTTACTTAACTAAATTACTAACTAGCTAACTATCTTATTAGTAATATAGAGGACTTTTAACTTAATAAWRAATACTTTAAYTAAGGAAATACTATATTAATTAATATATAGTCTTTAGTTACTAACTYCCCTTAATATAGGTTATACTAAATTAATAGAGTRATCTTTTTCCTGCTATATATCTATAGTAGAGGTATTATAATTTATAGCTATATCTATAAAGTAAAGATATAATAGTTAATATATACTAATAGTCTTTTATAAGGATGATAAGGTCCTTTTAAAACTATATATAGGTTATACTATATAGTTAACCCTAGGCTAGAAACTTAGAAACTAGTATATAGGCCTATTTAAAGTTTTAGAGAAAGTCAGATCTCTAGCTTATAAACTAGACTTTCTAAAAGACTAGTAGATACACCTAGTGATCTCTATTATCTACCTAGAGAAATATTATAATAGGGATCCTTTTAATTATAAACTAGAAGAACCTAGCCCTATTTATATAGATAGTAATATAGATAAGTATTAGTCCTATAAGCTTAAAAGAATTATTACTAAATATAAAGTTCTAGTTAAAGGAAAAGGTAAGAAGAAAGGAAAATTAATATAATATCTTATTAAATAGAAGGGATATGGTAATGAGTGGAACTAATAGATATTAGTTAACTAGTTTAGTAATATAAAAGAGTTAGTCTAGGAATTTAAGAATAAAGAGAAAACTAAAGTATAGTAGTCTATACTCTTATATTTATATTTATTATTATATTTCTGCTATATTATATTTATCTATAATTACTATATAGCTATTTTCTATTTATAGCACCCGCGCTATTCACTACCTAGTTTTAATATATTATTTACTATTATTATTACACTATTCACTACCTAGTTTTAATATATTATTTACTATTATTATTGCACTATTCACTACCTATTTTCTTTAACCTATTTACTATTATTATTACTAGTTAAGTAAATCTCCTATATTTTAGCTCTCTCTAATACTTTACTCTATTCTCTCTTTATCTATCTATAATACCCTTTTCTTCCTACTTGCAGTAATACTTATATTATTATTATATTTTCTACTATTCTAATAATATTCTCTATAACTTACCTATCCTTAATGCACTTCTGGTGTATTCATCTACTACTAGATATATATATTAAACCTAATAGCTCCTTATCTCTAGATAAGATTATTAAGTCCTTATCTATAGTATTCTCTAAATAGATATTTATACATCCTTAAATGCACCTTAATACTAGTAGAAAATTAATAAAAAGACTTTAGAATTTTAAAACTTAACTACTTCCTAATTTACTAGATATAAAAGAACAGCTTTACCTATCTACTAGAGTTCTTAATAAGCTTTAAAGATAGATAGAAGTATAGCTATATAAAGCTAGATTAATACCCCCCTAAAAGAAGTAGATAGCTATAAATTATATTAAGAATATAGCTACTTAACTAGAACCTAGTAATCTAATACTAGAAAATCTTATCTTAGGACACCTTACACTGGATAAGTAATAGGAAGAAGAGTTATTTAAAATTAAATATAATAACCTTAGATTAAATAATTATAAAATCTTAGATCCTCCCTTAAGCTTCTCTGCACTAATATCTTTTTAGCTTAACCTAGAAGACATGGGTAGGATAAAGAAAATAGAAGCTAAAAAGCTAACTAAGAAGTAGAAGAAAGATAGAGAAGTAGAGAAAAAGAAATAATAGATAATATAACTAGCTAAATTAACTATATATAATCTATTTCTTCTAACACTAATAAAATTCCACCTGAAGTGTGGTAGTTCACATGAGCTCCATATTATACCAGGGAGACCCACGCAGATAGCTTTAGGGAGAATTATTAATTAAATGCCATATCTATTAATATATAAACTACTATAAATATAGTAGCATGTCTTAAATAATCTAGGACCTTAGATTAAGAAACTTCCCCTAAATACTTTTTCTAAAAAAACCTCACTAATAATACTATTAAAATACCATCACACTGTAAGGGAATTCCTTACTAGCTAGAATAGTTAACTACCCTTATATCCTAATATTATTACTATAATCTAATTAACTACTCACATTACCTAATTAAATTATTAAAATTAGATATTAGATTATAGTATATTACCAAAGCTTCCCTAATTAGATAAGGTTACCTAAATTAGATACTTATCTTAACTATATTACCTCCTAATATCCTAACCCCCTACCTTAGTAATTATCTAGCATAGGAAGAACTAGAGCTACTTTAGAACCTATAGAATTATAATACCCTAAGACCTGGTTACATTCTCTAAGAATATTTTAGATAATAATATAATATTTCTTTACTAAAACTAATAGAATTACTACTACTGAATGTAATATACCTAAGGACATAAAACCTAGGGTAACTACTAAGGAAAAACCTTAGGAAGCTATACTAATTAGTAAAATATATACTATATCTATCTTTAACCTAGTCTTTAGTAGTAAATAATCCTTCTTTATAGAACCTCACACATTACTAGTAAGCACCTAGATAATACCAGAATCCTAGCTATTAAGCCTAGATCTTATCTAGTATAATTTATTTATATCTTACTAGTCACCTACTATTAAAACCTAGCATTCCTAATTAGATGATGGTATATCTGAGGAATTATTACTAGAACTAGATTCTCTATTTAATCTATGAAAAACCATACAGCCAGGACAGGCAAAACTAGCTAGTATAGTAGAATAAAGCTAATCTAGTAAGTAATATACCTAGACTATTAAAATAGAAGAGATTAAAGAAATGCTATTCTCTCCTACCTAAATATAAATATTATAAGAAATTATATAGTAAGTAATCCAGGCATCCCTCCCTATATTAAACCCTATAAAAGTATATAAGCCTATAGTTATACTAAAGGAATGTGCTATACTAACCTCTTTAATAAGTATAATATTTAATAATAATTACTAGAGACCTATAGATATTAATTACTTCTTCCTGGATATACTATATTCATGGGGATATAGAGATACTATTAATTAAGATAATAAAATATATTATTATTCTACCTATATCTTTATAAATAGACTCTAAGTAGCAGCATGGTTAAGAGATATAGTAAAGATATTATAAAACCTAGATATATATCTTTATAGAGAAGTAGTAAAATAGTAGAATAATAAATTAGACCCTATTATATAAACTAGGCTAATCTACTTACTAAATATAGATAACTAGTATAAGCAGCTAGAAAAATATTTTAGAATACTATCTAGCTAGGTAATAGAATAACTTTCTAATATAAAATATACTATCCTTAATATCTAGCATCAGAAGAGCCCTTTAGTATATATATTAATAGTTATTACCCTTATAAAATAGGTAGGTAAGGTAGAGGCTAAATACCCTCTCATCCTTTATACCTAGAGAAATATAGATATTATATTATAATTAGAAATTAATAAGCCCTATGAAGGAACTATTATAGCTAAATTTACTAATATCCTAGATTATAAGTAAATAAATTAGTTTAATTATTTTTAAATACTTCCTATACAGTAGGTTCCTACACCTTAACCTTATAGAAGATAATAGAACTAGTAGTAAGATATAACCTAGTAAAACTAGTAATAAGATAGAACCCTATAATCCTAAAACCTATATATATAAGAAAAGCCCAGATGGCCCCCTTACTAATTATAATAAAATAAGTAAATATAGCAGAAGTAAAGCTAAAACTAGAATTAGGCTAACTTTTAATTCTAAAAGATACTATTAGCCTTACCCTCTATGCCTCCTACCCCTCCATAATATCTTATAATAATCTAAGGTAAAAAAGGGAAGTCTAATTTTATCTATACTTATAGATACTAATAAGGGTATATAAACTATAGTAATAATATAGTAGGTTAAGGCTATGACCAGGCCACTAGTTATAAATTTAATAATCTAGATTTTTACTATAAGCCAGACCCTAAATATAATAATTACTATACTAATAAGTAATAATATACTGATGACCTAGTAGAAATAGAATATACTCTAAATTTAATAGACACCTACTTAGTAGAACTAGAAGTATCTAGTATTAATTATAATAGATATAGCTCCACCTTCCCCTCTAGAAATACCTTGCATACCTATATATTAGTATATAAAGTACTAGAAGCTAAGTTCTACTACCTAGATCTAGTAATATCTATTATTTAATCTAATACTAAATAAAGCATAGATATCCCTAGACTAAATTTTTAGACCTAGAAATATACTAGTATATAAGCCTACCTAGGAAATTCTATATCAGCAGCTTATATATACCTTAACATAGGTTATATAATAATTATTATAGATAAGTATTTTCTACTATAATATATCCCTATAATATAAATTATAGATTATCCAACACTAATACTAGTTAAAGGTATATTAAATAGATTTACTAGTATATATTTTACTATTATCTAATTATCCTTTCCCATAATAGTTAATAAAAAATATATAATTATATATATATCTTATAAAGTATATATCACACAGGGCCTTAAGGTAAATATACTTATTAGTATAGATATACTTATACTAGTAGGCTTTTTAATTAATTTTATATCTTACATAGCCAGAATAGCATCATATCAGAACATAATAATCCTAATTATAATTATACTAAAGCAGGACCACTAAGTCTCCTTAAGACTAGTCTATTTAGATAAGAAAATCATAGTCTAACCTTAGCAAAAGGTCTGTATTCTAATTTAATATAAAGTATTAAAGGATTTACTATTAGACTAGGACTATCTCTTTAAACTACTATAATACTATAGTCTTACTTTCTTTATACTAGTAGTTAATATAAATTTCTTATATATAGTAGTAGTTAACCCTACTAATACACCTATTATACTAGATAGTAGAGTAAGAATTAGCATACTCTTAGAAATAGATATTATTAATACATGGCATGTAAGGCCTAAAGAAATAGATAGTATAATTATTATACTAAAAGTTATTAAAGAATATAAAGTAATAAACTTAGCTAAACTAGACCTATATATAATAGTATATAATAATAATAGTAATAACTAACATCAGTAAATTATCCCTATTAATATTAATCTAAAGATATAGACTAAGCTACCTAATAGTATTACTATTTATAGTAATAAAATAGTAGTTATAGTATTATAACTAGTTCTTATAAAATTCCTAGATATATAGACTAATACTAACTTTATAGATATCCCTAAAGATAAATAGATAAAGATCCCTATAAAAGATAGATAGAAGGACTAGCTCTATAAGAGTTTAAAATACTACCTAGCAAGCTAAAGAGACTAAGATATTATAGATAAAGTATTTAATATATTATATAAGGAAGGCTACATGACTTTTTCTTAGAATTATATACTATTAGGGTATCTAGTTTTTATTATATAGAAAGTCACTACAGAAAATAGTAAAGAAAAGCTGAAATCATAAGTAGTAGTAGATAATTAGGACCTTAATTAAGAGGCTATACTAGATGTATATCTACTACTATCTTAGGATGAAATATTATTACTAATCTTAGGTGTTAAATATATTACTATTATTAATATTATATAATTTTTCTACTAGTAAAGATTACACCCATCTACCTATTAGTATATTACTATTATTTTATACTATAGCTAAGAATACTTTAAGGTATATCTAATAGGCTTCTATAATAGTAGAATATATATCTAGTAGAAGATAGATAATATTTTCTAGGATCTATAAGCATTCTAGTATAGTTTTATTAATAATAAAGTAGTCTAATTATTAATATTATATAAATATATATCTTATCTCTAATAGGTACTATAATAATACTATAATTATTATATTATACTTAACCTAAATAAGATATATATAGGATTCCCATTAGTTAAGCTACTTAGGCAGAATATTATATTACTAGGTATATCTATACTAATAGACTAATTAAAAGCTTTAGCTAAATTTAAATTCCCTATAATACTAGTAGATCTAGGCACCTATCTTAGAATAACTAGTTTCCTTTAGAACTATATATCTTTTTACTCTACTAAAGTGTAACTACTTTAGGAAAGGAAAACCTTCCTAGTAAACCTAGAATCTATAAAGAAAAAACTATAGAAGATATACTTAGGAAAAACTATACTTACTAAACCTACTAAATATAAAAAAGAGGCTTTTATAGTTATCTAAAGCTATTTTAAATCCTCTATAATAATATTAGTCTACTATAACCTAAAGTATTTTATATTTATAGATATTAATTTATCTAAAAAGTAAGGCTACAGTCTTATGCTATTCTATATAAAATAAGATAATAATAAATTACTATATTATAACCTAAACTAGGATGCAAAGGCTATACTAGCATCTATAATAATAGAACTAATACTCTTCTTAAGTAGATTACTTAGAAAAGCTAAGAAAAATTACTAGCTAATAGAATTAGAAATTTTAGGTATAGTCTAGGGACTATATAAGCTATATTATATTATCTAATCTTATATAAAAGCTATTATTATATATACAGACTATGCAGCTACTGTATTAATTATAAAGTAAATATTATTAATTATAATAACTAATATTAATAAGTTAAACCTGTGATTAGTATAAGTAAGCTAATTTATATAAATATTTAATATAGAATTATAATATAAGCCTAGCTATATATACCTAGTGCTAGACACCCTATTAAGGTTATCTAACTATATAAAAGATTAACTAGAGGACTTACTAGAAACTATCTAATACCTTAATACCTGCCTATAAGATATTATACCTATAGTATACTATGCTAGTATCACTGCTATTAAAATATCTAATAAGTAGAAAGATAGACTAAAGGATAGTTATACTAAGGATCTAAAATAGTCTAAAGTGCTATAGATAATATAGACTAATATAATATTACCTTATCTAATTAAAGTATTATATACAGAGTGTGATATTATCCTATACTTTTTATCTATTATAGAAAGTAATATAGAAAAGCTTTATATCCCTATTATATACCCCTAAGAGGTATTATAAACTGCATATAATAATATAGGATATCTAGGTTTAGTATAAACTATAGAAAACCTCCAAGGTCTAGCAATACCATAAATAACTAAAATAGTCATGGAATATATATAATACTATATAGTATATATAAAATATTAAATCAGGCACCATAAGCTATATGGAGCTATGTAAGTAATACTAGAACTATTAGTTCTATTTTATATAATTATAATTAATTTTATTATTAGACTCCTAGACACAGGAACCTATAATGCTATATTATCTATAATAGATAAATTTACTAAGAGAAATATAGCTATCCTAGGCAGAGATACCTAGATAGTAGTCTAATAGGCTAATATTTTACTTATATATCTTATAGAAGGTGACTAGGGTTTATCTAGATATATTATATTAGACTATAATCTGGAATTTATTACTTAAATATAGAAAGATATCTTTAAATAATAAGATACTAAACTAAGATATACTACTGCCTACCACCCCTAGGTAGATAGTTAATTAGAATAGTCTAACTAAATAATTAAACTCTACCTATAAATAGTAATTAGTGCTTTATAGAACTATAAAGAATAGCCTAATATCCTCCTATAATTATAAGCTATACTTAATAATATTTAAAATACCTTAACTAGTTTTTCCCTATACTAATTAATATATAGTATTATATTACCCTTACTAAATACCCTTAGCCTACATAAAGTAGGCAAAATATAAAGCTTTAAAGCCTATATTAAAGTAGTAGAAGCACTAAAAATTACTATCTTAACTATAAAGTAATAATATAATAAGAGATATATATCTCTTATTTTTTACTCTAAAGATAAAGTACTATTATATCTATATAAGGGATATAATATTCCTAGAGTAATATCCCTAAAGTATAGTAACTAATATATTAGCCCCTTTAAAGTTATATAATATATTAGATTATTAGCCTATAAGCTAGAATTATTAGAAGTATTAAAAATCTACCTTATTATTTCTATTACCTATCTTAAACTATACCCTATAGATAATAATCTATTTAATAGGCCCTTACTGAACCACCCTAGTCTAGTATAAGTTAAAGACTAAGAAGAATATAAAATTAAATATATTATTACTAAATATATATATAAGATAAAGGGTGGTAAGATAAAGATATAATATCTAGTTAAATAGCTAGGATATAATAACTATAAAAATATATAGCTAGATAATAAAGATCTTAATTATATATAAGACCTACTTAAAGAATTTAAGCTCTAGTAAGATAATTAATAAATTATTATATAATTATATATTCCCTAATTATAAATACTTTTCTATATATTATATTTAGTATATTTCTATTCTTTATTTTATAAATTCACTACCTTACTTTATTATTTATTTACTACTATATTTCAAAATGCTATATTTCCTTTATTACTATTTATAAATATTATTAATCACCTAATAATAGATAAATACTACTATATATATTACTCCCCTTAATTTTCTTACTTTCTTTCCTATACCTACCTATTATATTTCCTACTAATATCTCTTATATATTCTTTAAGCTCTTTCCTAATTATATATCTTTATCTCTAGACCCTATAACTTATTTATTACCCACTATTTAATAACCCTAGAGTAACCTTAAACTAAAATACTAGAGAATTAAGGACTACTAGAAAGCCTTCTTTATAGCTATTAAAAAGGCCCTATTTAGTAAATTAATATCTTATCTATTAACTTTACCTAATAAATAAATAGGTGCTAAGTATACACCTAAGCTAGATAAGATAACTAGTACTAAAAATACTCTAGTTAAGGCTAAGGCTAGGTCTAGTACTATAGCTACTGCTAAAGTAATTAAGGAAGGCATAGCTATATAAGTAGCCCTAGAAAAATATATTAAAGATATATAGAAAGCTGCCTAGGATGAAGATTATAACCTATTTATCTTTATACTAATAAAATAGTATACTAATATTAACTTTAGCTAATTTCTATTACTATTAGTACTACTAGCTATCCTAAAATTTAATAAGGATAAAGGCCTAATATTTCCTATTAGTATTATCTATAAGGAACTATATAGCTACTCTAAATTATAAGATATATACTATTATCTTATATATACTACTACCTAACTATGCACTAAAACCTATTCCCTATAATATAAAATTATAGTAATATCTAGAAAAACTCTTATAAGAGATAAATATAATTTACTACTATTTTACTAAGATAAGGTAGAACACCTTAAGCTAGCTAAAAGATTATTCTAAGAATAGGTTAACTAGCTCTAGATAGCCTATACCTAATATAGCCTAAAAATAGTTAAATATTATACTAACTAGCAGAACTAGGAGGTTGAACTACTAGAAGCTATATATAAATTAAATCTATCTATAGTATATAATAAATTAACTATAGAGAAAATTTACACCTAGGCTAAATAGGAAAACTAGAAGGATAATAATAGTAAATATAATATATTTTTCTTTAATAAACTACTAAAACTAAATAGTTAACCTATCTATCTAGGCTAGTAGAATTACAGCAGAGGTGCTACTTTACTAATATAAATACTATAGAGACTTTATAATTTAAAGATATTAATTAAGATAGTAGATATACTTATTATAAATCTATTAAAACTATAGATAAGATAAATAATAAAGGGTAAAGGTAAAAAATATATATATTATAAGACTTATAGTAACTCTAAAGATAAACTAGAAGATTAAGTCATCCTACTCTTAGAGCTATTAGATTATATTATATAGGTTATAAATTAATATATAGTATATAATATATTAACCCTAGATAATAATAATAATCTTATTAAGAAATATAAGCTACTAGAGAAGGTTAAGCCTAACTAAGCTAAGTAGCTACTAGCTCTTAAAGAATTAGATATTACTATATTATATATAACTAAAGACCTTATAAAATATCTATAGGGAAAGCCTACCTTTATACTATACTATACTCTAATAAGAGGCCTAGGTTATACTAAAGATACTATATTTTCTAATATAGTAAAGAAGGCAATCTATTAACTAGAGTAATAGTATTTTTACTAAAGTAATATAGATAGAAAGGCCTTATCTTTATAAGATATTAACTAATAGCCTATAATAACTAAGGGATAGCAGGCTATAGTAAATACCTTAGTAGAAGTAAAGACTACTAAGGATACTTATCTAGACTTTCTTACTTAGCTTAAATCTTACCTTATATTTTACCTGTAATGCACTAACTCTATTATTTTATAAATATATTTTTCCTTCCTATTATTACTTTCTCTTCTATTTTTACTATTATATTCTTTAGTAAGGTCACTAAATTATGTAGCCCCCCCTATACTATGGTAGTTTATATAAGCTCTATGTATACTAGGGAGACCTGCACAGATAGCTTTAGGGAGAATCATTAATTAAATGCCATATCCATTGACATATAAACTACCACATGAAGAACCTGGATATTAAGAAGATTATATAGAATAGTCCCCTACTAATCTATCTAAAATAGTAAGAATTAAAACTAGATATAACACCTATAGGTGTTATTCTTAAATACCTAAATATATATAATATACCATAGGATATATTCTACTATCTATCCTATAGTATAATATTTCTTAAAGTAAAGGTCTGCTCCCTGTTTTATAAATACTATAATAGTATAGATTAAATAATTAGAGCTAATAAGTATAAATAGATTAAGCTATTTAATAAGGAAGAATACTGCCTATAAGTAGTAAAAAAGTTACTTAAGAACTAATTAGACTACCTAATAGAAACTAAGGAAGAGTATTAGAAGTAGATAGTTAACTTCTATATTATATAATATAAATAAGAGGTTAATATCTTATACTAGTTCCTAAAAGATAATATTATAGGAGATATATATAAATAGTAAGTAACTAAGGATATAAAAGATAGTAATAATAAATATTAGATATTCTCCTTAGGGAATATTAAAACTATAGATAATTAACTAGTTCACCCCTTATCTTAAAACTTATCTAGAGATAGTAACTTAACCCTTTAGTTACCTAACTATCTCATAGCTTTACAGGAAGTAATTATAAAGGTTAACTAAGCTATTAAAAATCTTAAGAAACTATAAATCTATAGTATAGTTTAAAAATAGACTTTCTATAAGCTTACCCCTAATAAAGAGGATAATAAGAAATAGAAAATAGATTTACCTAATAACCTATCCCTTTACCTTAACTAGATTATAAAGTAATATATAGAATGGGATATTAATATACCTACTAAGGAAGAAGACTTATTAGACTATTATAATATCCCTATAATAATTATAGTAAATTAAACTATATAGCTAGTATCTTATAGATATCTTAGTATAACCCTTAAGATTACTAAAGATATAATAAACTTTCCCTAGGGAAAACCTGCTTATGCTATATAGCAGACCCTAGCTAAAGCTAGTAGTTATACTATAGATATAATATATATAGAAGATACTATAAAGGCTTTATAGTATATTAAATAGACTTACTTTAGTATAGCTAATTAGATAAAGCTATCACCTAAAAGCCTTAATAACTAGTTAATCTCTCTAGGTGCAAATAAATACCTTACTAGAGTTTTTATTAGTATAAGAGCTATAGCTGTAATACACCCTATATTTATTAAATAAGAGACTTAGTTATAGCTTTTCTTATCTTCTAGAGATTCTATTAGCTTTTCTAATTAATTTTTTAGCCTAGATATTAATACTTAAAGAAAAGTATTTACAGACCTGAAGAGCTAATACTTAGGTATTAATTTACCACTAATAGCTTTTCTTTTTTGTGATTTTTTCTTTTAGTTTAGAGGGATACTATTATATGTTAGCCATCACATGCCTTGCTTTGCTGTAACTATCTGTTAATAGCCAGTAGTTAAGAGATTAATAACTATCTTCCCAACAA
This sequence comes from Aspergillus viridinutans, assembly GCF_018404265.1. Taxonomy (NCBI): domain Eukaryota; kingdom Fungi; phylum Ascomycota; class Eurotiomycetes; order Eurotiales; family Aspergillaceae; genus Aspergillus; species Aspergillus viridinutans. The sequence goes on along the minus strand of NW_025091227.1, from coordinate 1,064,252 downwards.
TCAGCTTTGCCATAGAAAAGTGCCCTACCATAGATAGCTAAAAATCTTATTAAGGATACAGCTGCTTAACTAGAACCTAGTAATCTAATACTAGAAAATCTCATCTTAGGACACCTTACACCAGACAGGTAATAGGAAGAAGAGTTATCTAGAATTAAATATAATAACCTTTTATAAACTCTTAGATTAAATAATTATAAAATCTTAGATCCTTACTTAAGCTTCTCTGCACCAGCGTCTTTTCAGCTTAACCCAGAAATAGGTAGGACAAAGAAAACAGAAGCTAAAAAGCTAACTAAGAAGTAGAAGAAAGAAAAAGAAGCAGAGGAGAAGAAATAATAAGTAATATAACTAGCTAAATTAACTATATATAATCTATTTCTCCTAACACTAATGAAATTCCACCTGAAGAACCTGGATGTCAAGAAGATTGTATGGAACAGTCCCCCACTGGTCTGTCCAAAATGGCAAGAATTGTTTTTTCTTTTAGTTTGGAGGGATACTGTTGCATGTTAGTATCATGTGCCCTTGCTTCACTGTATCTATCCGTCAATAGCCAGTAGTTTAGGGATAACAACTATCTTCCCCACAATCGGCATTGCCATAGAGAGATACCATACCATATATAGTCTAAGAAACATGAATTAGCAACCTTAGAGATAGGAATTCTATTATAAATATAAGGACTATAAAGATAAAGCTAATAAACTATCTTAGAGAATATTAGTTTTATCTCTAATACTAATATAATCTAATCTATAGGATTTCCTATACCATCCCTAGGGAGGTTTTTAGAATTAGAATTATAGAAACTATAATTATGGTTTTACCTAAAAGCCTTATATATATTATAGTAATAAAGTATACTAATATAGATATAATAAGAATAACTTTAATAAATTCCTTAATAGTAAGATAGAATACCCTAAAGATAAGCCACCTCTAGAGTATTATAATAATTAAGAGTATAATAAGTAGCTAAATAAGGAATATAATTAAGAATATAATACTAAAGTATACTTTATAAGACTAGTATAATATAATAATTATAAATAGGAATTTCCCTCTAATAATGCCCTCTATACTTATAATCTAGATTATAATAATATTAGTAGATTTTATATAGATATTATAGATTTACTAATTCTTAAAGTAAAGCTAATAGAAGTTCCCTTATATAATAATATAGGATTTTAATCCTAGAAATATACTATAATTAAAGTATACCTTTATATAGAGTAATTATTAATAATAATCTATTTAGACTTAGGTTATACTATAATAATTATTAATTATAAATTCCTGCTTAAGTTTCTATTTAATATTACTATTTATAATTATCTAGTACTTATACTAGTATATAGTATTACTAATAGCTTTATAAGTACTTAATTTATCTCTATTTTATTATTTATCCTAGTGAAATACAGCACTAGATATTACCTTATAGAAATATAGATAAAGATATACTTAACCTAAGGTCTTAAAACTAATCTTCTTATTAATACTAATATACTAGATAAATATAGCTTTATTATTAATTTTATAAAATATAAAGCTATAATTATATCTTATAAAGATATAGAACTTCTACTTACTATTTTACCTAAGCTATATTATATAGATCTAACTCTAGTATATACTTAGAAGAGAATTATAATACCACCCTATTTAACTACTTAGATACTAGTAAAATAGATAAAAGATCTTTCTAATAATTATAACTATATTTTTAAACTATCTTAGTATAAGCAGGTGGCCCTCTTTTCTTATATATAAGATATAAATTTTAGTTATATAGTTACTATTAATTAGATAGATTAACTAATAATACTTAACTATTATAAATAACTTAGTCTCTTATTAGAATTTAAGGCTATAAATATCTACTATATTAATACTTTATATATCTATAACCTAGTAATTATACCACCTAAGGACTCTACTAAAGCATTATAAATTATAGTAAATAATTCTATAATAATAAAGCTTAATAATAGTATTTAGATATATAGTCTACTAAAAATAGCTAGTAAGCTTAAAAAAGTGGTATAGCCTATTTATTAGTATAGATAAATACTAATATAGTTAGAGTACCTAAAGAGAGGTAGATATATATTTATCTTAAAGAAGGATAGAAATAGTAAGTTAAGAAGTCTATAAAAATCTATAATATTA
>NW_025091227.1:1057607-1060129 GCF_018404265.1 Aspergillus viridinutans | reverse complement strand
TTACTTTATATAAATAATAGATATTTATATATGCTATACTTATTACTCTAAGAAATATTATAAAATACTTATAATAAGAATAGCTACCTAGGTATTAATAGGACTCTAGAATTACTTTATAGCTTAGTATTCTATTATACTAAGTATTAGGTAAAGTAATATATTAAATTTTGCCCTAATTACTAGAAAAAGTAAATATAGAGATATTTACTATATAAAGTATTATAACTATTAATCACTCTACTAATTCCTTTCTATACTATAATAATAGACATCATAGTTACTTTACTAGATACTAGATATTTTAACTCTATTATGTTAGTTACTAATAAATTCATAAAGAGAATGATAGCTATACTAGGCTATTTAACTTAGAAAGCTAGATAATAGATAAATATACTACTTATAACTTTAGATACTAGAGACTAGGGTATTCCTAAATATATTATCTTAGATAGGGACCCTAAGTTTATATTAGAAATATAGATAGAATTTACTAAATCTTTAGGTATTAAATAGTGTTATTCTATAGTATATTATACTTAGACTAATAGATAGAGTAAATAGAGTAACTAAACTATTAAGATCTACTTATATTATATAATTACCTTACTTAACTAAATCACTAACTGGCTGATAGTATTACTAATAATATAAAGGATTTTTAACTTAATAATAAATACTTCTACTAAGGAGATACTATATTAATTAATATATAGCTTTTAGTTACCTACTCCCCTTACTATAGTTTACCTAATATTATTAGCAGAGTGATTATTTTCCTGCTAAGTATCTATAGCTAAAGTATTATATTTTATAGCTATATCTATAAAATAAAGATATAATAATTAATATAAGTTAATAGCCTTTTATAAAGATAATAAAGTGCTCTTAAAACTCTATATAGATTATACTATATAGTCAACCCTTAGCTAAAAGCTAGGAAATTAATATATAGGCTCTTTTAAGATTTTAGATAGAGTAGGACCCCTAGCTTACTAACTAGATTTTCTAAAAAACTAGTGCTTATACCTAGTTATCTCTATTACCTACCTAGAGAAATACTATAATAGTAATCCTTTCTATTATAAATTAGAAGAACCTAGCCCTGTCTATATAAATAGTAATATAGATAAGTATTAGTCCTATAAACTTAAAAGAATTATCACTAAATACAAAGTTCTGGTTAAAGAAAAAGATAAGAAGAAAGGAAAATTAATATAATATCTTATTAAATAGAAAGGATATAGTAATAAGTAGAACTAATAGATATTAGTTAACTAGCTTAGTAATATAAAAGAGTTAGTCTAGGAATTTAAGAATAAAGAGAAGGATAAAGTAAAAACTAAAATATARTAGTTTATTCTATACTCTTATATCTATATTTATTATTATATTTCTACTATACTATATTTATCTATAATTACTATATAGCTATATTTTATTTTCTATTTATAGTACCTATGCTATTCACTATCTAGTTTTAATATATTATTTACTATTATTATTATGCTATTTACTACCTAGTTTCTTTAATATATTTATAATTATTATTACTAGTTAGATAAATCTCTTATATTTTAGCTCTTCTTAATACTTTACTCTATTCTCTCTCTATCTTTCTATAATACTCTTTTTTTCCTTCCTACTTATATTAGTAATACTCTGCTTATAATTTCTTTTATCTGTTCTAATATTATTCTTACCATTTTCTATAATCTACTAATTCTTAATGTACTTCTGGCATATTTATCTACTACTAGATATATATATTAAATTAGATAGCTCCTTATCCCTAGATAAGATTATTAAGTCTCTATCTATAGTATTCCCTAAATAGATATTTATGCATCTTTAAATGCACCCTAATACTACTAGAAAATTAATAGAAAGATTTTAGGATTTTAAAACTTAACTACTTCTTAATTTACTAAATATAAAAGAATAGCTTTACCTACCTACTAGAGTTCTTAATAAGCTTTAAAAATAGATAGAAGTATAGCTATATAAAGATAGGTTAATACCCTAAAAGAAATAGATAGCTAAAAATCTTATTAAAGATATAGCTACTTAACTAGAACCTAGTAATCTAATATTAGAAAATGTTATCTTAGGATACCTTACACTAGATAAGTAATAGGAAGAAGAGTTATCTAAAATTAAATATAATAATCTCTTATAGACTCTTAGATTAAATAATTATAAAACCTTAGATCCTTATTTAAGCTTCTCTATATTAGCATCTTTTTAGCTTAACCTAGAAGATATAGATAGAATAAAGAAAATAGAAGCTAAAAAGCTAATTAAGAAGTAGAAGAAAGAAAGAGAAATAGAGAAGAAGAAATAATAAATAATATAACTAGCTAAATTAACTATATATAATCTATTTCTTCTAATACTAATAAAATTCTATCTAAAGAACCTAGATATTAAAAAGATTATATAGAATAGTCCCCTACTAGTCTATCTAAAATAGTAAGAATTAAAACTAGATATAATATCTATAGGTATTATTCTTAAAT
>NW_025091227.1:1047711-1057058 GCF_018404265.1 Aspergillus viridinutans | reverse complement strand
AAACTATAAACCTATAGTATAGTTTAAAAATAGACTTTCTATAAGCTTACCCCTAATAAAGAGAAAGARAAGGAATAGAAAATAGATTTACTTAATAATCTATCTCTTTATCTTAACTAGGTTATAAAATAATATATAGAATAGGATATTAATATACCTACTAAAGAAGAAGACTTATTAGACTATTATAATATTTCTATAATAATTATAGTAAATTAGACTATATAGCTAGTATCTTATAAATACCTTAGTATAATACTTAAGATTACTAAAGATATAATAAACTTTCCCTAGGGAAAATCTATTTATATTATATAGCAGACCCTAGCTAAAGCTAGTGGTTATACTATAGATATAATATATATAGAAGATACTATAAAGGCTTTATAGTATATTAAATAGACTTACTTTAGCATAGCTAATTAGATAAAGCTATTACCTAAAAGCCTTAATAACTAGCTAATCTCTCTAGGTGTAAATAAATACCTTACTAGAATTCTTATTAGTATAGGAGCTATAGTAGTAACACACCCTATATTTATTAAATAAAGGACTTATATATTATAGCTTTTCTTATCTTATAGAGATTCTATCAGCTTTTCTAATTAATTTTTTATAAGCCTGAGTATTAATACTTAAAGAAAAGCATTTATAGACCAGAAGAGCTAATACTTAGGTATTTAGCCTAATTTACTACTAATAGCTTTTCTTTTTTCTTATTTTTTCTTTTAGTTTAGAGGTATATTATTACATGTCAGCTGTTATGTACCTTGCTTTACTGTAACTATCTATTAATAGCTAGTAGTTGGAGAATAATAATGATCTTCCCCTTGAAATATGGCTTCGCCTTATAAGACCATACCAGCTTCCTTAAGCTTTAAAATTTTTCTATTAATAAGTTTAGAAAAATAAGTAAGATTCTCCTAAACTACTTAAAATATAATAAGATCTTTAAAGTTAGATATTAATATAGGCTAAGAGAGAATAATACTATTAAGAGAATAGTTAAGATAATATTTCTTGAAAGTTAGAGATACTCTACTTAAAGTAAGATAATATTTACTTTTTAAATTACTAAGAGTAGAAGTAATAGAGCTAGATTAAAATAAATTTAAATAAAAATTAGTAGTAATAGCTTCTGCTATAGGACTAGTACTAGAAATAAAGAGATTATTAATACTTAAAGTTAGAGTAAGTAGTATCTAAGATTAAAGAATTACTATCTAGCTTTAAAAAAATATATAATATTAGAATATTGTGATATCGACAGCGGGCATATGGCTTCAGGGAAGCCATATAGGGTGTGTAATGATATCTAGTGACTAATATTACTATTTATGTAGTTAGTTAGACCTTATATTTATTCTTAGCTTAGGTTAAAATATAAAAGACAGCTAGAATTCCTTAAAGTAAAGAAGGTATATATAGATTGATTGATTGATTGATTGATTGATTGATTTATTCCTTACTCCGTTTCAGCACTGGGCTGGGCCATGCCAGAGGCTCCTAGCAAGCAGCAACTATCTAACCAACAGCCATCCTTACAAACTAGCACTGTTAGCATACATATATATATATATATATCTTAGGCACCTAGGCTAGGCTAAAACCCCTGTAGATTCCCTTATAGATTCCCCTATTTTAGCCCTAGCTAAAATTAGCAAGCACTGCTACCCTAACTCCCTTATAGATCTATTCTAGCCAGGGCTGAAATCAGTAAGTGCTGCTACCCTAACTCCTATATAGATCTATTCTAGCTAGGGCTAAAATCAGTAAGTACTGCTACCCTGACTCCTATATAGATCTATTCTAGCTAAGGCTAAAATTAGTAAGTACTACTACCTTACTCCTAAATCTAAATACCCTCTTATCTATCTAGGTACCTGTATAGGCCTACTTCCCCCTAAGATAGTTACTAACCTATTCAGAATGCTACAGGTTCCTAAGCCTATAAGGGTTCTAGGGGTATTACTACTAAATAGAGCTAGCCTAGTCCCTAGGGGTGCTAGCCTAGTATACTAATACTATATTAATATATAGGTTAGGGCCATGGGTGGCAGCACTATACTAATAGGAGTAACTAGTAGTATATAATAGTATATAAGTATAGTTTATTAGCTATTACTTACTAGGGCTATTAGTAGCTACTTACTACTAGAGGTAATTAGCTTAAGCTATACTAGCTAGGTAGCTTTAGCTAGATATATTAGCTAGCTAGTACTTAGTATAAGCTATATAGTCTACTAAATATACTATTTCTCTATTAAGGCCTTTATAAGGTTTTAGAGGGTCCCTTCTATCTATATTATATACTAAAGGTCATTATATTAGATATAGCTAAATAATATATAGTAAGTTATTTCTAGGGCCCTTCTATATAGATAAAGGGGGTTATTAGCCTAATTAATAATTAAGAGGTAGTAATTTAGCCTAATCTTCCTAATATATATTTATGCTAGAATACTATACTCTATAGAGGTAAGATTATTATAGATAGTAAGTAAATATCTAGAGATCTTAAGAAGGTAATACTAGAGATATCTATTATACTTAGACTACTACTAGACCTCCTCCTATTACTCCTTAGTATGCTATTTAATCTAAGTATCTAGAGGTTCCTATATAGAGTAATCTAGAAGTATAACTAGTAGTAATAGCCTATACTACTTATTAGTAATATCTTATTACTATCTAGCTACCTTCTTTACCTTCTAGTCTACTAGCTTATTATTAGTAACCCCCTAGTATACTACTAACTAGTAAAATAAGATAACTAGTACTAGATTAAGCTAGTTAAGTAGGTCTACTAGCTCCTAAACTAGATATTAACTAGAGCCCTACTTTAGGATAAGTAGTATATATAATATATCTTAGTTATTAGAATAAATCTTAGCCTAGTTCTAAGAGCTATAGTTTAGTAGTGCCTACTAGATATTATATAGTACTAGATCTTACTTAATAAGTTATAGGGCTAGTACTAACCTTATAATCTCTATAACTAGTACTATATATTTAACATCTATTCCTAGGTAATATTATTAGTAGATAGAGGGGTCTAGATATACTATAATAATGCTAACCTACTAGTAGATACCTAAATTATTAATATAGATCTAAATAACCTTAAAGTAGATAATATAATAAATATTATAATAAATTAATAATTACTTCTTTATCTCCTTAATTACCACCTCTAGTAGCTCCTACTAAGGGGGTACTATCTATAGTAGATATATCTCTAGCTCTCTAGAGTTAATATTAGTTACTAATTTAATCTCCTCCTCTATAGCTTCTAGTAGTAAGTATAATAGTGTATTCTAGTAGTATTAGTAATAATCTAGAATATATATTTAATAGGCTAGAGTAGTAGTAATTTAGATAAGGGTCTAGATATAGTACTATTAGAGGAGTAATAGTATTAGGGTTAGATATAATTCTATATTAAATATAGCCCTACTAATTATTTAAAAGGCCTCTATAATTAGCTTCCTAGCCTAATACTAGATTTAGTTTAATATCTTTATCTACTAGCTATAGAGGCGCTTCTAGCCCTAGACTAGTAGTATATATATAAAGAGGTAGTATATAGTATAATTAGGGTAATATAGGTGATATATATATACTAAAGCTTCTAGAGCTATAGGCCTTATTTAGAGCTGCCTAGTATACTAATAGTCTAGAAGTACTAGATAGCTATACTATTAATATACTAGAGGTATACCTTAAAGATAAGGTTCTAATTAAGAATAACTCTAAGGAGTTAGACTATTATACTAGCTTTAATAACCTATCTATTATCTAGATCTAGTAGCTCCCCTAGCCTACTACCTTAGCTAGATAGTTTAGTATTACCCTGGGCCTGCTGGCCTAGGGGGTGGAAGTAAATAAGCTAGAACTTTAATAATTTAAATTAGAAGGTATAAGTAGTAGCCTAATAAAGATATCTATATTAGTAGTACTTCTATAGCTATTAATAGTTAGTATACTTACTATTACTAGTAGTAAGTATTATTATATTATTAATATATCTAATATTATTAGTACCCTATTCAGGGTCCCCCCACCCTATTAGGCCTATATTATAGAAGATATAGAGAATTAGAGAGAGGGGGGAGCCCTATAGGATACTAGTCTCTATCTATTAGGTTAGTATAGTATATTTAGATAGAATTAGTAAGGTAGATTAGCCCCTAAGAAAGCTACTAAGCTAGGTAATATAGGGCTCTAGAACCCTTTAGATATAGAGGTTATATAAGAGTTATTTATATAAAATATTATTAAAGGCCCTATAAATATTAAGTAAAAGAGTAGAGATAACCTTACTATTCTTCTAACCTAAGTAAATAACTTTTAGAGCTATATAGAGGGTATTCTCTATTCCCTAGCCCTTACACCCCCTAAAATAGTTATCTAGAAGTAATCTATAGGCCTTAGCTAGATAGCTTAACTAGGTAGTAATTAGGGCCTTAAGTAGCTTACTTAGGGTATTAAGTAGGGTAATTAATTAATATATCTTTAGTATTAAGTAGTCTAGCTTACCTAACTTATAGAGGATAATAGTAGTAGTATTATAGAAGTACTTTAGGTAGTAGCTAAGCTAAATATATTAATTATATAGGCCTATTAGACTTAAGACTAGTATATAACTAATAGCCTATAGTACCTAATTAGTAATACTATCCAGGCCAGGGGCCTTATTAGCTTTAATAGCATAGAGGGTATAGTAGACCTTATACTCCCTTAATTTTAGTATACTAATTAGCTTAGGGTAGTCATATCCCTAAATATTATCTAGGTTAGCCTGTAGAGAGGGTAGAAAGAACTAGTAGGCTAGAAGATTAGCCTTCTCCTAAGCCCTATAAGTAACTAGGCTAGTATAGGGGTCCTAAAGAGGCAGGGTATAGGCCTAGTATAGACCCTAGTTCTTTATCTAGTAGATAGTATACCATACATTATCTATATCTATAATATTAGTAATCTACTACTAAAAGGTATTATATTAGTACTACTAGACTACTTACAGGCCTAAGTAGCCTGAGCTAGCTATACCTATAGAGGTAAGGGGGCCTTGTAGTAGTGCTTACTTTAGTATATAGAGATAGTCTACTAGATATAYTTCTTCTCCTATAGTAGGGCCTGGCACTCTGAGGTGAGGCTAGGGTAGGAGTATAGAGATAGGTAGAGCTAGGGTACTATAGTATTAATTATAGTAGTAAGTATACTAATTAGCTCCTTTATAAACTAATTAATATCTCCCTAGATTACTTTAGCAGGGAGTAATAGGGGTAGATATATAGTAAGGGCTATTACTAGCTTCTAAAGGTCTATAGTAGCCTAGTTTTAGCATTATTAGGGTGGTTTAGGTTTAAAGATGATATTTAACTTAGTTTTAATAAAGAGATAATCTAAATTACTATCTAGGTTAGCTTCCTAAATATAATAGATATAGTCTATAAGCCCCTAGGAGATAAAGATTAGATTAATTATTAAGCTAGTAGCCTACTCCTCTATAAAGAGGGCCCCCAGGCCAGCTTCTTTAGAGAGGTTTAGGCTACTAGGGGCAGTAGTGTTATATATAGAAACTAAGATAGGCTAGGTAATAAGGCTAACTAGGATAACTAGCTCTAGTAGGTATTACTTAATAACTTACTTTAGGGCTTCTATATAGGGACTATTATACTAGGCCTAGGGAAGCTAGCATACCTCACCAGCCTAGAGGCTATTATAGATATTAAAATTACTAACTATTATATACTCTATAGGCTTACCAGGGGCCTACTACTATTAGTCTATAGCCTCTAGGGCCTAGATAAGGTCCACCACTCCCTTATTCACTGTGGTCTATAGTRGGTTATAGATATTATAGACTACTATCTATAGCTAGCCTAGTGCTAGCTAGATAGTAGTAGATATAATATATATAGATATAAAGATGACCTACTAGTATAGAGTCTTCTATATATATATATAGATATAGGGAGACCCTTAGCCTGGCCCTATAGCTAGCTAAATAATATAGAAGTAATTAGTAGCTTCTTAGAGGAAGTATATTAGGGGGTTATCTTTATAAGTATTAATCTAGGGCTCCTAGATAGTAATGACTATATAGTCCTAGAGCTAAGGGTCCTAAAGAAGAGGTGCTATACTAATATCTAATAAATTCTAGATATTATACTATAGAATTTAAATAGTTGTTAGCTTAAGAATCTAGGGTGATACTAGCTTTAGTTCTAGTATTAATTTTAGCTTTACCTTTAGATTTAGCTTTATCTAATTCAGATTCAGCAGCCCTTAGGAGTATAGATAGGCTACTAATTATAGCTACTAGAGGCTATATATTAGCAGCCCTCCTCTAGGTAAATACTACTATTATATATACTTAAGCTACCCTAAGTACTTCCTATTTTAGCCTTCTAGTATATAGTATCTATTATATTTAGCTTTCTCTAAATTCAGGGGTGGGTTAGGGTTAGAGGTTAGTAGGAAGGATATAATTTAGTAGGCTAATAAGGTTAGTATTTTAAGATTAAATAGGGGGAGGGAGATACTGCTTACTAAGATAGATACTAAACTAGATATATTATATATACTTAATATACTAGATAAGCTAGTGCTAGTAGTTAATACTAGAGGCCCTAGTCTTATAAACTAGGATTATAGTAAAAGGGTCTTAATAGGGCCCCCTTAGCTTAGTATCTTAGGTATCTAGGTTAGCTTAGTAGGTAGGTTTAGGCTAGTATATAATATAGGCAGGCCTTATAGCACAGAGGCCTAAGTAGTACTATTATCTTTAGTATTATATATCTTAGTAGATATCTTTTAATATTTTAGTATAGTAACTAGGGTATTAAGTAGATCTAGACTACTTATAGTAGGCTAGCAGCCCTAGCTATAACTATATTTATATTTTAGAGGCCCTAGTAGCTTAGGAACCTCCTAGGTAAGGTTACTTAGGAGGATAGATATATAGGAGATAACTAAGAGGCTTAATATATTTAATATATATAAGGAGAGTCTAGGGATATATTAGACTAGATTAGAGAGTAATAATAGAGATAGGGAGACTAAATTAACTATTTATTTAGGGGTGCTAGTACTTATTAACTATAGTATTAGTACTAGTATATAGAAGTCTATATTATAGATAGGTAGTAGTAGAGGTGCTAATTCCTTTACTATTAATTAGGATTTAGATTCTAGGGCTATAATTACTTTCTAGGGCTACTTTAGTAATATACTTTATAAGTAGGTTTATATAGAATAGGTTAGCTAGAGCTATAGAGATAGATAGTAGCTAATATTAACTATTAGGTGGATAGGTAGATAGATAGGTAGATAGATAGGGGCCTTTATAGGAGGGTATATTTTAAATATATTAACTAGTAATAGTAATAATTAGCTAGCTAGTTAATATATATCTTCTAAATTTAGTATTAGCTTACTAATTATTTCAGCCCTTTCAGGCCCAGGGGGCTCTGTGCCAGCTATACTATATAGTAGCACAGGCTGCTATATCAGGGCTATTCTAGTATCTAGGGCTAGGTCAGCAGGCTAGAGTAGGCTAGTAAAGAAAAGAGGTTAGTTCTATAGTTAATCTTAGGATATTTAATATTTATATTAGTATATAGGGCACTACTTACTATTAGCTTAGTAGAAGCTATAATAGATAGTATAGTAGTACTAGAAAGGGACTTCCTTAATCTTATAGAACTTCTTATTATAGATATTAGCATAGTATAGATATATAACTCTTTTAGCTATATAAATAGGCTAGATATATTTATAATTTAGGCATTAGGTGCACTATAGGAGCTAGCAGAGCAGGTTAAATAGTTCTATATATAGTAGGGTGCTATCTAGGAAGATTTAGTACTAGATAATATAGTTTACTAACTATATATCCTAGAAGGAAACTACTAGGGAAGATTTCTACTTACTCTATTAGGCTATAGCATTATTCCCATACTAGCCTATATATAATATAGGGCTATAGAGCACTAGGTTATAATATATAATCTTCTCCTAGAGGTGTTCTACTACACTCTAGGATAGGAGGAAAGTAATAGGGATATAGTAGATAAGGATAGTATACTAATAATTAATAATATAGATATATTTACCCTTAGAGAGCTTCTAGAGCTATGCCTTTTTATTCTAGATTAGGCACTCCTAATCTAATATAAAATAGATATATATATCTAGATCACTACTATAAAGTATCTAGGCCCCTGCTACCTATATACTAGCTAGGCCAGGGAGACTACTATAATAGAGAATCTCCTAGATCTTATCTATAATAGCTATAGTAATAGTTTACTTATAAGGGCTAGCTCCCAGGCCTAGGCTATTTCTATACCTATATTACTAGATCTAGATATAGTTCTTATCATTACAGGGAGGTGTGGCTGGGGGGGAGGAGGTAAGAGAGAGAAAATAGTTAGGAGAGAAAGATAGATTACTTAGTATCTACTAGATCTAGTTAAAAATCCCTTAGGCCCTAGGGATTATAGATAAGAAAGTGGCTAAGCTATACTTACCTACTCCTATATTATTTATACCTAGGGCCTCTATACCTAGGGCCTATATACTATAATTACTAGCTATTATATTATAGAATTAATTATTTAGTAGCTTCTTAACTAGGATAAGTACTTACTAAGTAAAGCCCTTAATCTAGGAGGCCTTAGCAGACTTATTAGAGTAAGCCTAAGTAAATTTAATAATATCTATATAGTATATTATAAAATAAAAGAAGTAATTAGTAATAGAAGAGTTATTACTAGCTACTAGGGCTAGCTACTAAGCTATAATATTAAAATAACTAGGCCCTAGTAGAAAGTATAGAATAGTATATAATTAAAGTATATAATAGTATATAATATTAGAGTAAAGTCTATAAATAGCCTAATCTAGTATAGGGAGGCAGCCTAATAAGAGAGAGTAGAGCCCTAATCTAGTTAGATAACTACTCTATCTAAAGAGTTATTATTAGTAGATAGTTAGAGCTAAATCTTAGAGGTCTAGAATTTAGTACCTCTAATTAGTAGGGATAGGCCCTAAAGATCCTAGATTTAATTAGTAATAGAGATTAATATATAGGATCCTAATTAGGAAGCCACTAATTAAAATAATAGGTTAATATATATTTAACTATATAGAGATAACTCTTAGAGGTAAGGGGGTCAGATTTTAGGGTCTAATAAGATCTCTATTATTAATTATTATATAGATTAGTATTTAAGGGGCCTAGCTAGCTAGTTAGCTATCTATTAATTTAGCTTATAAGGCCTAGAACCCCCTACACATACTTATCTCTCTTAATAAAGATAGAATCTAGTAAGAGAGAT
>NW_025091227.1:1021437-1047481 GCF_018404265.1 Aspergillus viridinutans | reverse complement strand
AGTAAGTAAGTAAGGAGAATTAATTAAGGTAGAATCTAGTAAGAGAGATGAGCTGCATGAGTGAGCAAGTAAGGAGAATTTGCTATACAGAGTCACAGCATGGTTTAGCCCTGCCAGCAGGCTGATTCCGGCAGGGGAACAGACCAAGATCATTAATGAATTCACCAAGATCCAGAAGCGCGCTGCTATACTGATCAGTGGTGCCTTCCAGGGAACTGCTGCAGCTGCACTTAATATAGAATTACATCTATTACCAATCCGCCTGCAGATAGAAGGTATATATAGGATAGCTGCTAGCCTACCCCCTACCCTTATACTCTTTAAAGACTCTACATCCTTAATGACTATAAATATCCTATCTAGTAGTATATCTAGATTAAATAAATATATAATACTTAATTCCTAGGAAGGTTTAAAACCCCTTATAAAGGATTAATCTAAATTATAGTAGCTTTAATCTACTAACTCTTAGAAATACTATTAATAATTTAACTCTAATAAAATCCCTTATATTAATCATCCCTAACTTAATAGAAAATACCTTAGATTAATAAGTTCTTAACCTTCTTAGACTAATCTAGATATCTATAATAGTAATAATTTACTATAGGGATATCCTTATTAACTCTTCCCTATAGTAATATTATAAGTTATAGATATTATAGGTTATTAGAGTCTTTTAAAATAGTAATAGATATAGGATTAATAATTTAACCTTAAAGAAAGATAAATTAGGAGTTATTAAAGTTATTTTAATAAGTTTAAACTAATATTAATAATTATTAAATCTAACTTCTACTCTTAATTAGATATTATTCTTTACTTAATAAAATAGATAATATTAAATCTATATCTTCTAGTATAGAGACCCTCTAAATCTAAACTACTAATTATAGTAATAGCTTTAAGATAAAATATCTTTAACTCTAATAGTAGTTTACTCTTACTATCTAGGGTATAAATAAAGATACCTAGGCTAAACTAATCTAGCTATATAAGTAGTTAGTTAAACTTCTCTAAGACTAGTATAACTATCTAAGTTATACTAATATAGATAGAACTATAGAAGCTATAAATACTACTTTTAATGTTATAGTTCTCTTTATATTTCTTCCTAAAGTACTTAAACTATATTAAAAGATTTCTAACCTTAAACTAATCTCTATATATAATAATAAGTATAGTAAGGATGCTGTAGTAAAGTAGCTCTAATAAATTAATAAATATTTTTATAATAAGTAAACTCTTACTTAGAAGGAAGCTACTAAACTTAAAAAGATTATAATAGTTAAGTATTATCTTATAGGCTAGGCTAAAGAGTAGTAAAATATTTATAAATAAAAGGCTAAATATAATCTAATAGCTACTATAATTATCTTAGATACTTTTAAATAGTAGATCTAAGACTATTTTAGAGAAATTAAAGAAGAAAATAAATATTAGGAAGAGTATAAAAGATATATTTAAGAAAATTAAATTATATAATTCTATACTACTTCCTTAATTAAGGCTGCTAAATATATTAAATCTAGAATTCTAGATAATATATTAATTTAGAAGTTTATTACTAATTTAAAGCTAGTTCTATATACTTACTAGATAGAAGATTATAATAAACTAACTACTTTTAATAATATAGTTTATTATTTTACTAAGTATAAGTAGGGAGTAACTCTATATACTTAGATCTAGCTTTAATTCTTTAGAGAAATTAATAATTATTAAATAAATCTAATAAATATTAATTTAAATACTATTATAGCATCCCCTAATTAACCTAAGAAGGGAATATATAAATAAAAGGCCTAGTATTAAACTAATTAAGCTTACTTTAATTATAGATAGAAAGGCTATAATATTTAAGTTTATACTATATTAAACTAACTATAATTAAATTATAAAAAATAGTTAGGAAAAGTAATAGACTACTAGATATAAAAATACTAATTAGTTAATTATTATAGACTTTTAAAGTTAAGGAATATAAAGTATTTAATAATCTTAAACTACTAAAGGATTATAATAATTCTAATAAGGATAGTAATAAGGAAAATTAGCTACTATAAGAAGGACTATTTAATATAATAGAAGTAGACTTAGAATAAAAAGATTATAATAATATTAAGGCTTATTTAAATATTCTATCTAATATTCTTTATTTCCTTACTATATTTAAAGCTTCTTAGATAGTAATCTATCTCTAAGTATTATTAGACTATAGCTCTAGTTATATATTTATTTTAAAATATTTAATTAATTTATTACCTTCTTTATAGTTTTAATTTTAATAAATATCTAAATAATTATAGGTTTATATACTAAATAGTAAATTTATATATATATCTAGTTAAGTTTAAATTCTACTTAAGCTAGGTAATTAGTACTATATTATTACTCTCTAGATCCTTAAAATAATAGAGTATAATATTATCTTAGGTTAAGATTAGTTAAAATATTTTAACCCTAATATTAATTAGATTACTAGATAGATAGTTATTAAGGAATATAAAATAAAGTATATAACTATCTATTCTATTAATCTAAGAATCTAAATTAAGATTAATAAGGAAATCTCTCTTAATTTTATCTCTATAAAATAGCTTTAATATACTCTCTAGAAGGGTTAATAGGAAGCTTAGTTATATATTATTTAAAAATAGAAAGAAAGTAAAGAAATATTAACTAATCTATAATAATTAAGTTCTCTTTTAGTCTAGTATAAAGATATATTTAGAGAAGAGTTAGTTATAGAAATATCTCTAGTTTAATTATTAGAATATTATATTAATATAGAAGATTTATTACTAATTAATATTAACTCTTACCTATAGTTACTAAAGAAATTTAGTAAGATAAAAAAATAAGTTAAAAAGCTTTTAAAAAAAATAGTTATTTATTTATTAGCTAGTGCCTAGGGCTTTCCTATTATAATTATTCTAAAATTAGATAGAAAGTAGTAATTTTATATTAACTACTACTTACTTAATAAGATAACTATAAAGAATATCTATTTACTACTAAGAATCTAAGAACTTCTAGATTAAGTAGGTTAAGCTAAGTATCTCTTAAAGCTTAATCTCCTCTCTAGTTATTAGTAGTTATAAATAGGTAAATTATTAATTCTGAAAATAGCTTTTAATATATTATTTAGTAAGTTTAAGTAGTTAGTAATACTATTTAGATTTTATAATACTTCTATAATATTCTAGATAATAATAAATAGTATTATATAGGATCTTAACTTTATAGTAGTATATCTTAATAATATCTTAATTTTCTTAGATTTAGAAGAGGAATATTAGAAGTATATTTAATAGGTACTTAATTAACTCTAAGAATATTAATTATATATAAAACTCTCTAAGTATATATTTACTAAGAGAGAAATATAGTTTTATAGTTATATTATTAGTAATAGATTAGTTTAACTAATATCTATAAAAATAGAGGTTATAAAGATATAACTAAAATTAATAAATATTTATAAAGTTTAATAATTCTTAGGACTAGCTATATATTATTACTAATTTATATATAAATTTATAAAGATTATAGCTTCTCTTTATAAGCTTCTAAAGGAATTAGATACTTTACTTTATAAGAAGAAGTTTTAATCTATAGTCTAGAATACTTAATATTAGTAAGTATTTATAATATTAAAGAATATAATAGTTTATATACCTATTCTTAAGATTACTAATCCCTTACTACTATATTAAATTAAGACTAATATATCTAAATAGGCTCTTAGTATAATACTATTATAATAAGATAAAAAGGGATAGTAGTACCCTATAGTATTTAATAAGTAAAAGCTTAATAATACTAAAAAGAACTATTCTATATATAAGAAGGAACTTCTTATAATTAAAGAAGTACTCTAATAATAGGACTACTATATTAATAATAGTTAATCTATTATAATTATAATAGATTATAAAAGCCTTTAATATCTTATCTATATAAAGATATATTTAAAATATCTTATATATTAGATTAAAGAGTTTTAAATATATAATCTAGTTATTAAGTATTATAAGGGAACTAAGGTAGTTATCTCTAATATAATAAATTATTAACTAGACTTTATTAAAGAAGGTTTAGTAAATTAAGTATAAATATCTACTTTTAGTCTATCTATAATATAGTTATAGTAGATAACTAGTAAAGAATACCTTTATATACTATTATATCTCTATAAATTAGAATAGTATCTATTAATAGTCTTATTCTTAAAAGATAATAACCTAGATATATTTAATAATATTAAAATAAAAATTAAGATATTAGCACTAAACTTTTAACTTAAAGTAGAATTTATTAACTAATAATCTACTAATTAACTATATTATATTAATAAAGGTATTAAAATACTATATTTTAAAATTCCCTAAAAGAACTTTATATTATAGCTTTATAACTAGTTTAGCTATTTAGCTTATCTAGCCTTACTTAAAGTAATTTATACCTATGCCTAGTAGCCTATAATATAAAAAGATATCTAAGATATTACTAAGAGCTATCTAAATTTTAAATATAAAGCTATATAGCACTTAGTAAAGAAGGGTATTTATCTATTTAAATATTAGGGAATTAATCTTATTAGGTATCTATCTATAATACTAAATAATAATTAATAGATTATTATAGCTATTAATTATATAACTAGTTAGGTTATAGTAAAAGCTATACCTAATATAAAAGAGGATATTAGCCTATTTTCTTTATAAAGATATCTTTATTAATTATAGAGTATTTAAGAAACTACTCTTAAATAATAGTTCTAACCTTTTATCCTAAGTTATAGTAGTATACCTTAAGATTCTTAAGATAAAATATTATATAATAACTCTAAACCATCCTAGAATAAATAGTAAGAATAAAAATATAAATAGCTTACTAGGAAAGATATTAATAAAGTATTTTATAGGTAAACTAATATATCTATAGGATAAATATCTATCTCTAGCTATCTTTACTACTTAAGTATATATCTATATCTAGATAAAGCTATTACTATTCTATCTTCTCTATAGTATATATCTATTACTACCTAGTTATTTATAAACTAATTAACTAACTACCTAAGATATTAAAACTTAATTATAATATATTAACTATATATAATCCCTAGCTAATAAGAAGCTATTAGCATATATAATTAAATAGAACTTAATTTAAGATAATAATATAAAAGAATCTTATCTTATAAAAGATTAATAGGTCTTTATTTAGAATAAATCCCCTTAGAAGTTCTAATATAAATAGTTTAGTCTATATAAGATTAAATAATTATATCTACTAGGAATATATGCTATTTTAGAATCTAATAGATATATAGTAGAGAACCTAATTAATAGCTAATAATTAGTAGAAGCTAATTTTAATAGTAAGCTAAAGAAATTATAAATATTAGTTATATTAATATAATAACTATAAAAGGTAGGATTATTACTTTATATATTAATTAAAGTATATAAGGTACTTAAAGAGGTTAAAAAATTCTTATTCTTATATAATAATCTTTTAAAGATAACTTAAAAGGATTAGGAATCTACTAAATATTTAGAAGTATATTTAAAATAGATAGAGAAGGGTATCTTAATAAAGTAATATACTTAATAAATAAAGATTTAAGAATATATTAATAATATACTAATAGGAACTAGCTAACCTATATACTATCTAAAGAAGTTAACTCTAAAAAGTAACTAGAGTAAAATTAACTTAACTTCTTTAGATAATAAGTTAAATAAAGAAATACTATATAATTTATTAAAGAATAATTAAACTTAATAAAATACTAATAGAAGAGATATAGACTTTAAGAGATTATTTATAGTAGTAATTCTAATTTATTAGGAGTAATTAGAGAAGGATAAGTTATCTAGTATTATAAGAATATTTAGATAGGAGAGAGAAGATCTATTTAATTTAAGTTAAAATTACTTAAAAATAGCTAAATATAAAAGAAAATAATTAAATAAAAAAATCTTCTAGGCTTTCTTAACTTTATTAACTTCTTTAATAGAAGTAATACTTAACTATCTTAGCCTCTATCTCTATCTTAAAGGCTAGTAAAATTAGAAAGTTATTTATTTTAATATATTTTATTCTTTAGGTTAAGTTCTTTATTATCTTTATCTATTTTATTAGGATAAAGAGCTTCCTTAAGCTTTAAAATTTTTCTATTAATAAGCTTAAAAAAATAGATAAGATTCTTCTAAACTACTTAAAGTATAATAAGATCTTTAAAGTTAAATATTAATATAGGCTAAGGGAGAATAGTATTATTAAAAAAATAATTAAGATAATATTTCTTAAAAGAAGTTAGAGATACTCTACTTAAAGTAAGATAATATTTATTTTTTAGATTACTAAGACTAGAAGTAATAGAGTTAGGCTAAGATAGATTTAAGTAAGAATTAATAGTAATAATCTTTATAATAAGATTTATACTAGAAATAAAGAGATCTATAATACTTAAAGTTAAAGTAGTATCTAAGATTAGAGGACTACTATCTAGTATTAGAAAGATTAGAATATTAAAATATACTATCTTAGCCTAAGCTTTCTCTATAGTAGTATAGTAATAATAAATACTTAATATAAGAATAGGGTTCTCTTTAGAACTACTTAATTAACTTAATCTAGTCTAATACTTTAGATTAATATTAGGTATAGGTAGAATAGCTTTATTTATAAAAAAAGAAGAGTAATAACTATAATAACTTAGACTAGATTTAGTAGTAAGCTTAGAAAGAGTCTAATATAAAGTATTTAATTATTATTTAGTAGATATATTAATAGTTTTACTTAGAGGTATATCTTATAAGGTAGAACTATTATTCTAAATTTTTAATAAATTATTAGCTTATAGAATTATCCTATATAAATAAGTAACTATTAGTAAAAAGTTTAAAATAAAAACTTATATATTATCTCTAGAATTCTATTACTCACTATAACCTAGATAGAATTTATAGTTTAATTCTTTTTTATATTATAGGTAGTTAGTATAAGCGCCTTAGAATAATATCTAAGTTATATTATTTAAATTATATTTAGGAGATATAATATATTTAAGAAATATACTAGAGTCTATATATTACTTATAGCTAGGATCTATAGTAATATCTTATTAATAGAGAATAATAGCTAATTACTAAGATAGATTAATAATTAGCTTAGTTAATAGTTTACTACTTTTATTATAAGACTATTTAATATTATATACTATATCTAGAAGGGTAATATAAGATCTATCTTACTTTATTAATAGAAAAAAGTACTTCTTTATTACCTACTTAATAGTACTATAATAATTAGGAATAAGTATCTTTAAATTAGGAATAGGAGTATAATAACTAAGGAGCTATAGAAGGTAAATATACTTTATAGAGAGAAGAGACTATAAAAGTCTATTAATCTAAATAAATAAAAGCTAAGCTAGAGGATCTAATATTAAGACTTAATTATAAAATATCTTATATATTAAGTAAGAAAAGTTAAGGGTATTTATATCTAGATTATATACTAGTAATAAATACTTATTTATTTACTTATATTTATTAGTTAATTCTATCTTTATTAATTTAATTATTTATATATATATATAAATAATAATATTTACTATAATTCTTTATATAGTACTTAAGGATTACTAATTACTTAAGTAACTTATTTATTAATATTATTAAGTAAGGTAATCTAATTATATCTCTTATATATTAAATAAAGAATATACTTAGCTACTACTATAGTAATTTAAAAATAATAGTATAAAGAATAATTTAGTTAATTCTATAGATTATTAATAAAGAAATAATAATATCTAATACTAAGTTTAGAAACTAATATCTCTTAGTAATAGTTATATCTATATAATTATACTAATAGGTGCTGACTAAGAACTCTATAAATAAAGTTTAATTTAAGTAGGGGAGGATATAATATTAATAGTAGGTATATAGCTTTAGGGAAGCTATATAGGGTATATAATAATATCTAGTAACTAATATTACTATTTATATAGTTAGTTAGATCTTATATTTATTCTTAGCTTAGATTAAAATATAAAAGATAGCTAGAATCCCTTAAAGTAAAGGAGATATATATAGGGTAGCTACTAGTCTATCTTCTACCCTTATACTCTTTAAAGACTCTACATCCTTAATAACTATAAATATTCTAATATACTATCTTAGCTTAAGCTTTCTTAATAGTAGTATAATAATAATAAATACTTAATATAAGAATTAGATTCTTTTTAGAACTACTTAACTAACTTAATCTAATCTAATACTTAGAATTAATACTAGATATAGGCAGAATAGCTTTACTTATAGAAGAAAAGAAGTAATAACTATAATAACTTAAATTAGATTTAATAATAAACTTAGAAGAGGTCTAATATAAAGTATTTAATTATTATTTAGTAGATATATTAATAATTTTACTAAGAGATATATCTTATAAGATAGAATTATTATTCTAAATCTTTAGTAGATTACTAGCTTATAGAATTATCCTATATAAATAACTATTAGTAAAAAGTTTAAAATAAAAAATTTATATATTATTTCTAGAATTCTATTACTTACTATAACCTAGGTAAAATTTATAGTTTAAATCTTTTTTATACTATAAATAATTTATATAAGTACCCTAAAATAATACTTAAGTTATACTATTTAAATTATACTTAGAAGATATAATATATTTAAGAAATATACTAGAGTTTATATATTATTTATAACTAAAACCTATAGTAATACCTTACTAATAGAGAATAATAACTAATTATTAAGATAGATTAATAATTAGCTTAGTTAATAGTTTACTACTCTTCCTATAAGACTATTTAATATTTATATATTATATCTAGGAGGATAATATAGGATTTATCTTATTTTATTAATAAGAAATAGTACTTCTTTATTACCTACTTAATAGTACTATAATAATTAGGAATAAGCATCTTTAAATTAGGAATAAAAGTATAATAACTAAGGAGTTAAAGAAGGTAAATATACTTTATAAAGAAGAAAAACTATAAAAGCCTATTAATCTAAATAAATAAAAGCTAAGCTAGGGGATCTAATATTAAGACTTAATTATAAAATATTTTATATATTAAGTAAGAAAAGTTAAGGGTATTTATATCTAAACTATATATATTAGTAGTAAATATTTACTTATTTATCTATATTTATTAGTTAATTCTATCTTTATTAGTTTAATTATTTATATATATATATAAATAGTAATATTTATTATAATTCTTTATAGATTGATTGATTGATTGATTGATTCCTTACTCCATTTCGGCACCGGGCTGGGCCATGCCAGAGGCTCCTAGCAAGCAGCAACTATCTAACCAATGGCCGTCCTTGTGGACTGGCACCACTGGTGTATATATATATATATATCTTAGGCACCTAGGCTAGGCTGAACCCCTGTAGATTCCTATATAGATTCCCTTATAGATTCCCTATTTTAGCCCTAGCTAAAATCAGTGAGCACTGCTACCCTGACTCTATTATAGATCTATCCTAGCTAGGGCTGAAATCAGTAAGTGCCACTACCTTGATTCCCTGTTATTCTATCTTAGCTAGGGCTGAAATTACTAGCTACTATCTTTCTCTATAGCCCTTATGCCTACCTAGGTGCCTGTATAGGCCTACTCCCCCTAAGATAGTTACTAACCTATTTAGAATGTCACAGATTCCTAAGCCTATAAGGGTTCTAGGGGCATTATCACTAAATAGAGCTAGCTAGGGCCCCTAGGGGCCCTGGTCTAGCATACTAATACTGTACTAATATATGGGTTAGGGTTATAGGTAGTAGTGCTATACTAATAGGAGTGATTAGTAGTATATAATAATATATAATTATAGTCTATTAGCTATTATCTACTAGGGCTATTAGTAGCTGCTTACTGCTAAGAGTAATTAGCTTAAGCTATACTAGCTAAGTAGCTTTAGCTAGATATATTAGCTAGCTAGTGCTTAGTATAAGCTATATAGTCTACTAAATATACTATTTCTCTATTAAGGCCTCTATTAGGTTTTAGAGGGTCCCTTCTATCTATGCTATATACTAAAGGTTATTATATTAGGTATAGCTAAATAGTATATAATAGGTTATCTCTAGGGCCCTTCTATATAGGTAGAGGGGGTTATTAGCCTAGTTAATAGTTAAGAGGTAGTAGTTTAGTCTAATCTTCCTAGTATATATCTATACTATTATGCTTTACTCTACTAGGCTAAGATTATTATATAGAGAGATTAACTATTTTATAATATTAAGGAGGAGATCTTAGAGATATCTACTATACTTAGACTACTACTAGGCCTCCTTCTATTACTTCTTAGTATATTACTTAATCTAGGTATCTAGGGGGCCCTATATAAGATAATCTAGGAGTATAACTAGTAATAGAGGCCTATACTACCCCTCTATAATACCCTATTACTATCTAGTTACCTCCTTTACCTTCTAGTCTGCTAGCTTATTACTAGCAACCCTATGGTATGCTACTAGCTAGTAGAATAATATATTAAGTACTAGATCTAGCTAGTTAAGTAGGTCTACTATCTCTTAAATTAGATACTAGTTAGAGCCCTACTTTAAGGTAAGTAATATATATAGTGCACTCTAGTTATTAGAATAAATCTTAGCCTAGTTCTAAGAGCTATAGTTAGGTAATAACTACTAGATATTATATAGTATTAGATCTTACTTAAGAAGCTACAGGGCTAGTACTAACCCTATAATCTCTATAACTAGTACTATATATTTAATATCTATTCCTAGGTAATATTATTAGTAGATAAGGGGATCTAGGTATACTATAGTAGTATCTACCTATCTATAGATACTAGAACTATTAGTATAGATCTGAATAGCCTCTAGGTAGGTAATATAGTAAATATTATAATAGATTATTAACTACTTCTTTATCTTCTTAATTACTATCTCTAATAGCTCCTACTAAGGGGGTACTACCTATAGTAAGTATATCTCTAGCTTTCTAGAATTAATACTAATTACTAATTTAACCTCCTCCTCTATAGCTTCTAGTAGTAAGTATAATAGTGCATTCTAGTAGTATTAGTAGTAATCTAGAATGTATATTTAATAGGCTAGAGTAGTAGTAATTTAGATAAGGGTCTAGATATAGTACTATTAAAGGAGTAATAATATTAGAGTTAGGTATAATTCTATATTAAATATAGCCCTATTAACTATTTAGAAGGCCTCTATAATTAGCTTCCTAGCCTAATAYTAGATTTAGTTTAATATCTTTATTTACTAATTATAGAGGTACTTCTAGCCCTATACTAGTAGTATATACTATACAGAGGTAGTATATAGTATAATTAGGGTAATATAGGTAGTATATATATACTAAAGCTCCTAGAGCTATAGGCCCTATTTAGAGCTATCTAGTATACTAATAGCCTAGAGGTGCTAGATAGCTATACTATTAATATACTAGAGGTATACCTTAAAGGTAAGGTTCTAGTTAAGAATAACCCTAAGAAGTTAGGCTATTATACTAGCTTTAACTACCTATCTATTACCTAGGTCTAGTAGCTCCCCTAGCCTGCTGCCTTAGCTAGATAGTTTAGTATTACCCTAGGCCTACTAGCCTAGGGGGTGGAAGTAAATAAGCTAGAACTTTAATAATTTAAATTAGGAGGTATAAGTAATAGCCTAGTAAAGATATCTATATTAGTAGTACTTCTATAGTTATTAATAGTTAGTATACTTACTATTACTAGTAGTAAATATTATTATATTATTAATATATCTAATATTATTAGTGCCCTATTCAGGGTCCCCCTGCCCTATTAGGCCTGTGTTATAGAAGATATAGAGAATTAGGAAGAGAGAGGAGCCTTATAGAATACTAGTCTCTACTTATTAAATTAGTATAGTATATTTAGGTAGAACTAGTAAGGTAGATTAGCCCTAGAGAAAGCTACTAAGCTAGGTAATATAGGGCTCTAGGACCCTTTAGATATAAAGGTTATATAAGAGTTATTTATATAAGGTATTATTAAAGGCCCTATAGATATTAAGTAAAAGAATAGAGATAACCTTATTATTCTTCTAATCTAAGTAGATAGCTTCTAGAACTATATAGAGGGTATTCTCTATTCCCTAGCCCTTATACCCCCTAAAATAGTTATCTAGAAGTAACCTATAGACCTTAGCTAGATAGCTTAACTAGGTAGTAATTAGGGCCTTAAGTAGCTTACTTAGGGTATTAAGTAAGGTAATTAATTAGTATACCTTTAGTATTAAGTAATCTAACTTACCTAGCTTATAGAGGGTAATAGTAGTAGTATTATAGAAGTACTCTAGATAGTAGCTAAGCTAAATATATTAATTATATAGACCTATTAGGCTTAGGACTAGTATATAACTAATAACCTATAGCACCTAGTTAGTAATGCTATCTAGGCCAGGGGCCTTATTAGCTTTAATAGTATAGAGGGTATAGTAGACCTTATACTCCCTAAATTCTAGTATACTAATTAGCTTAGGGTAGTTATATCCCTAAATATTATCTAGGTTAGCCTATAGAGGGGGTAGGAAGAACTAGTAGGCTAGGAGATTAGCCTTCTCCTAGGCCCTATAAGTAACTAAGCTAGTATAGGGGTCCTAAAGAGGTAGGGTATAGGCCTGATATAGGCCCTAGTTCTTTATCTAGTAGATAGCATACTATATATTATCTATATCTATAATATTAGTAATCTACTACTAAAAGATATTATATTAGCACTGCTAGACTACTTACTTATAGGCCTAAATAATCTAAGCTAGCTATATCTATAGAGGTAAGGGGGCCTTGCAGTAGTGCTTACTTTAGTATATAGAGATAGTCTACTAGATGTACTTCTTCTTCTATAGTAGGGCCTGGCACTCTAAGATAAAGCTAGGGTAGGAGTATAGAGATAGATAGAGCTAGGGTACTATAGTATTAATTATAGTAGTAAGTATACTAACTAGCTCCCTTATAAACTAGTTAATATCTCTCTAGGTTACTTTAATAGGGAGTGATAAGGGCAGGCATATAGTAAGAGCTATAGCTAGCTTCTAGGGGTCTATAGTAGCCTAGTTTTAGTATTATCTAGATAGTTTAGGCTTAAAGGTAGTATTTAGCTTAGTTTTAATAAGAAGGTAATCTAAATTACTATCTAGATTAGCTTCCTAAATATAGTAGATATAGTCTATAAGCCTCTAGGAGATAAAGGTTAGGTTAATTATTAAGCTAGTAGTCTACTCCTCTGCAGAGAGGGCTCTTAGGCCTATATTATTACTTACTTTATCTAGCTTATTAGTAGCCCATATAGATATAGGCATAGGCTAGATAATAAGACTAACTAGAATAACTAGCTCTAGTAGCTATTATTTAATAATCTACTTTAGGGTATTAATATAGAGGCTATTATATTAAGCCTAAGGAAGCTAGTATACCTTACTTACCTAGAGGCTATTATAGATATTAAAATTACTAACTACTATATACTCTACTATCTCTCTAGAGGCCTACTACTACTAATCTATAGTCTCTAGGGCCTAGATAAGGTCTATTACCCCCTTATTTACTCCTGACTATAGTAGGTTATAGATATTATAGACTATAATCTATAGTCTGTCTAGTGCTAGCTAGATTATAGTAGAGATAATATATATAGAGATAAAGGTGACCTGCTAGCATAGAGCCTTCTATATATATATATAGACCTAGGGGGCTTCTTAGCCTAACCCCTACCCCTACCCTATAGCTAGCTAGATAATATAGAAGTGGTTAGTAGCTTCTTAAGGGAAGTATATTAGAGGGTTATTTCTATAAGTATTAATCTAGGGCTCCTAGATAGTAATAACTATATAATTATAGAGCTAGGGGTCCTAAAGAAGGGGGGCTATGCTAATATCTAGTGAATTCTAAATATTATATTATAGTATCTAGATAGTTTAATTAGCTTAGGGGTCTAGTATAACTCTAGCTTTAGCCCTGGTGCTAGTTTTAGCCCCTATACTAGGTTTAGCTTTAGATTTAGCTTTATTTAGTTTAGATTCAGGGGCCCTTAGGGGTATAGATAGGCTACTAGCTATAGCTACTAGGGGCTATATACTACTACTATTATATATACTTAAGCTGCCCTAAGTGCTTCCTATTTTAGTCTTCTAATATATATAGTACCTATTATACTTAGCTTCCTCTAAGTTTAGGGGTGGGTTGGGGTCAGATATTAGTAAGAAAGGTATAGTTTAGTAGGCTAATAGGGTTAGTATTCTAGAATTAAATAAAGGGAGGGAGATGCTGCTTACTAAGGTAGATACTAAACTAGATACTAGATTAAATATTAATCTAGATACTGATCTAGATGTACTGAATATGCTGGATAAGCTAGTACTAGTAATTAATACTAGAGGCCCTGGTTAAGTAAACTAGGGCTATAGTAGAAGGGGCTTAATAGGGCCTTCTTAGCTTAGTATCTTAGGTATCTTAGTTAGCTTAGTAGGTAGGCTTAGGCTAGTAAGTAGTATAGGTAGGCCTTATAAAGTAGTAGTAGAGGCTTATATAGTTCTATTATCTTTAGTATTATATATCTTTATAGATATCTTTAGATATTTCAGCCTGGATACTAGGGTATTAAGTGGGTCTAGGCTACTTATAGTAGGCTATTAGTACTAGCTATAGCTATATCTATATTTTAGCCTTAGTAGCTTAGGGACCTCCTAGGTAAGGTTACTTAGGAGGATAGATATATAGAAGATAACTAAGAGGCTTAATATACTTAATATATATAAGAAGAGTCTGGGGATATATTAGGCTAGGTTAGAGAATAGTAATAGAGATAGGGAGGCTAAATTAACTATTTATTTAGAGGTTATAGTCTTAGCTAACTAGGGGGGTATTAGTATAGGTATATAGAAATTAGTATTATAGACTAGTAGTAGTAGAGGTGCTGGTTTCTTTACTATAGATTAGGGTTTAGGTTCTAGGGGTGTGGCTATCTTCTAGGGCTATCTTAGTAATATACTCTAGGAGTAAGTTTATATAGAATAGATAGGCTAGAGCTATAGAGATAGATAGTAGCTAATATTAACTATTAGGTAGATAGATAGATAGATAGGGGCCTTTATAGGAGGGTGTGTTTTAAATATATTAATTAGTAATAGTAATAATTAGCTAGCTAGTTAATGTGTTTCTTCTAGATTTAGGAGTAGTTTACTAATTATTTTAGACCTTTTAGGCCTAGGGGGCTCCATGCTGCCTGTACTATATAGTGGTATAGGTAGCTAGGCTAGTCTGGTATCTAGGGCTAGGTTAGTAGGCTAGGCTAGTTTAGCAGGCTAAGGTAGGTAGGTAAAGAAAAGGGGTTAATTCTATATTTAATCTTAAGATATTTAGAGTTTATACTAGTGTATAGGGCACTGCTTACTATTAGCTTAGTAGGTGCTATAATAGATAGTATAGTAGTATTAGGAAGGGACTTTCTTAACCTTATAGAACTTTTTATTATAGGTGTTAGCATAGTATAGATATATAACTCTTTTAGCTATATAAATAGGCTAGGCATGTCTATAATTTAGGTATTAGGTATACTATAGGAGCTAGTAGAGTGGGTTAAATAGTTCTATATATAGTAGGGTACCATCTAGGAAGATTTAGTACTAGATAGTATAATTTACTAACTATATATCCTAGAAGAAAACTACTAGGGAAGATTTCTACTTACTCTATTAGGCTATAGTATTATTCCTATACTAGCCTATATATAGTATAGGGCTGTGGAGCACTGGGTTATAGTATAAGATCTTCTCCTAGAGGTATTCTACTATGCTCTAGGAGGGGAGGAAGGTAATAGGGATATAGTAGATAAGGATAGTATACTAGTAATTAGTAATATAGGTATATTCCCCCTTAGAGAGCTCCTAGAGCTATACCTCTTTATTCTAGAGTAGGTGCTCCTAATCTAATATAGAGTAGGTATATATATCTAGATTACTATTATAAAGTATCTAAGCCCCTGCCACCTATATGCTAGCTAGGCTAGGGAGGCTACTATAGTAAAGAATCTCCTGGATCTTACCTATAATAGCTATAATAGTAGTTTACTTATAAGGGCTAGCTCCTAGGCCTAGGCTATTTCTATGCCCATGCTACTAGATCTAGATGTAGTTCTCATTATTATAGGGGGGTATAGCTAAGAGGAAGGAGATAGAAGGTAGATAATAGTTAAGAGGGGAGGAGGGATTACTTAGTATTTACTAGGTCTAGCTAAAGACCCCTTAAGCCCTGGGGGTTATAGATAAGAAAGTAGCTAAGCTATACTTACCTACTCCTATACTATTTATATCTAGGGCCTATATGCTATAATCACTAGTAACTATACTATAGACTTAGCTCTCTAGTAGTTTTATAACTAGGGCATAGGCCTGCTAAGTAAAATCTTTAATCTAGAGGGCTTTAGTAGACCTGCTAAGGTAAGCCTAAGTAAATTTAATAATATCTATATAGTGCACTATGAAATAAAAGGAATAATTAATAATAGAAGAATTATTACTAGCTACTAGGGCTGGCTACTGAGCTATAATATTAAGATAACTAGGCCCTAGTGGAAAGTATAAGATAGTATATAATTAAAGTATAAGATAGTATATAATATTAGAGTAAAGTCTATAAGTAGCCTAACCTAGTATAGAGAGGTAGCCTAATAAGAGGGGTAGAGCCCTAATCTAATTAGGTAACTACTCTACCTAAAGAGTTATTATTAGTAGATAGCTAGAGCTAAATCTTAGAGGTCTAGGGTTTAGTACCTCTAATTAGTAGGGGTAGGCCCTGAAGATCCTAGGTACTAGGGTCTTTAATTAGTAATAGTAATTAATATATAGGATCCTAATTAGAAAGCTACTAATTAAAATAATAGATTAATATATATTTAACTATGTAGAGATGACTCTTAGGGGTAAGAGGGTTAGATTTTAGGGTCTAGTAAGGTCCCTGTTATTAATTATTATATAGATTAGTATTTAAGGGGCCTGGCTAGCTAGCTAGCTAGCTATTAGTTTAGCTTATAAGGCCTAGGACCCCTGTGTATACTTATCTCTCTTAATAAAGATAGAATTAGGTAAGAGAGATAAGCTGTATATATAAGTAAGGAGAGATGATTAAGATAGAATCAGGTGAGAGAGATGAGCTATGCATACAAGTAAGGAGAGATGATTTATAATTCTTTATATACTACTTAAAGATTACTAATTACTTAGATAACTTACTTATTAATATTACTAAGTAAGATAATCTAATTATATCTCTTATATACATTGGGGGTCAAAAGTATCTAGATATTCCGCGTTTCCATGATGCATCAAAAAATCAACATTATCTTTAACTATCTACTATTCCACCAAAATAAGGTCTTTTGGGACCAAAATTAGTAGAAATAGAAGGCCTAAAGCTAAGCTTTCTAGTGAGGCACATATAGCTATTTTATATAGCCTAGAGAATTAGGGATCACCTACTTAGCTAGTAAAGGAATTTAGCATTAGTTATAGCACTATTTATATAACTAAAGAATACTTCTAATACTATAAAACCCTGAAATCAAGGCCTTAAATAGGTAGACCCTAAAAGCTTAGTCCCTCTGCTAAGTATTATATCTATTAGGTAGTCTGCCAGAGCCCCTCTATAAGCTAGAAGGCCTTGGTTACATACTTACCTAGGGGGGTCTCTAAGTTAACTATTTAATATATTTTAAGGAGATATTACCTTAAGAAGTAGAAGAGTAAGAAAAGGATCTCTTTAAAGCCTAATATAGTTAAGAAATAGTATAAATTTATATATATATAGCTTAATTTTCCTCACTAGGAGGAAGTACTATTTTCTAATAAATATTCTATCTAAAGAAAGCTAAATAATTCTACCTAATTTATCTTCTAATTCTTAAATAAGGTATATTAGCATGATCTAGTTAACTTAATAAATTATAGGAAGGATATTTCATAAATAATATAGGGTATAATCTAGATTAGGGGCTATATAAAGCTAGTAATTATAGATTATAATAAATTAGCTCCCTAAGGGGGGTATTCTACTAATTCTTATCTAAAATACCTTAAAGATGGCCTCCTTCTAATCTATGAACCTAGCTAGATCTTCTAGTAAGATAATGCTAAAATCTATACCTCTTACCAGGCATAGGAGTAGTTTAAATCTTATAGAATCTAGGTCATAGAATAGCCTCTATATTTACCTAATTTAAATCTAATTAAATACCTCTGGAACCTCCTAAAGAAGAAGCTTTTATAGCTCTATCCTAGCCTCTTCTTAGGAGGCAGATCTAAGGTAGATTAGACCTGATTTTATAAGGCTATTATAGAGGTATAGGATGCTATCCCTTAGAAGAAGATTAATAATCTAATTTACTTAATACTATGTAGATTATGTGTAGTTTACCAGGCAAAGAGATGGTATACTAAATATTAATATCTACTATCCCCTAGTTTATTCTTATGTACTAGAATAGTATGGTGGTTGAGAAATATAGGATTGAAAATGGTTGGACTTTTTGATTTTTTAGAGTGTCCAGATACTTTTGACCCCTTAGTTTATTAAATAAAGAATATACTTAGCTATTACTATAGTAATTTTAAAATAATAGTATAAAGAATAATCTAGTTAATTCTATAGATTATCTATAAAGAAATAATAATATTTAAATACTAGGTTTAGAAATTAATATCTCTTAGTAATAGTTATATCTATATAGTTGTGTTGACAGGTACTGACTAAGAACTTTATAGATAAAGTTTAATCTAAGTAGGGGAGGATATAATGTTAACTAGTATATATATAACTTTAGGGAAGTCTATTAAATATATAATAATATCTAGTAATTCTTATTATTATTTATATAGTTAGTTAGACCTTACATTCCTTCTTAGCTTAGGTTAAAATATAAAAGAAGACTAGAATCCCTTAAAGTTAAGGAGATATATATAGGGTAGCTACTAGCCTACCCCCTACCCTTATACTCTTCAAAGACTCCACATCCTTAATGATGATGAATATCCCAATAGATAAGACTTATAGTAATAATCCTAGAAGATATTAGGAGATAGCTATTAAGATAGCTCTACCTAAGGTATATTATAAGTTTAAAGACTTATTTAAATAACCTAAATAGTATAAACTACTAAAGTATAGAAAATATAATTATAAGATTCTATTATTAGAAGGGAAATTACTAGTATATAAGAGAATATACTAGATATTAAAAAAAGAATTAGCAGTACTAAAGGAATATATTAATAAATAGCTATAACTTAGGAAGATATAGTTATTACACTTACTAGTAAGATATAGTATACTCTTTATACCTAAAAAGAATAGAGGTCTATAACTCTATATAGACTATAGACTACTAAATATAATAATAATTAAGAATTATTACCTACTTCTATTAATTTATAAAATCTAAGATTAAATTTAAGGAGCTAAGTAGTTTATAAAGTTAGATATTATAGATATATATAACTATATTTAGATTACAGAAGGTAATAAATAGAAAATAGTATTTAGAATAAAATATAGTTATTTTAAATATCTAGTAATACTATTTAGGCTTACTAATATACTACTATTATTCTAGAGATTTATTAATAAAGTATTATATAAGTATTATAATCTCTTTATAATAATCTACTTAGATAATATCCTAGTCTTTAATTAATAAGAGGAAGAGCATAAGGAATATATTAAAATAATATTAAGAGAGCTTTAGGGAGCTAATATTAAGCTAAAACTAAAGAAATATAAATTTAATATCTAAGAGACTATAGTAGTTCCTAGGATATTAGATATCTATAGAAGGAATCTATATAGATTAGAATAAGGTAAAGGTAATTATAGATTAGCCTTAACTAAAAAATATTAAGGAAGTCTAATAGTTTATTAGACTTATTAATTATTATTAAAGATTTATTATAGGATATATAAATATTATATATACACTCTTTATATTACTTAAGAAAGTAAAAGAGTTTAAATAAAGTAAAGATTATAATAAAGTATTTAATAAAATTAAGAAAAGAATTATAAAGATACTAATCTTAGTATAATATAATTTAGAAAAAAAGATAATAATAGAGACTAATATATTAGACTATATAGTTAGAATAAGAATAACTTAACTAGGAGAAGATAGAAAATTATAACTAGTAATATTCTACTTAAGAAAGTTAATTTAAGTAGAACTTAACTATAATATCTATAATAAAGAACTACTAGCTATAGTAATAGTATTTAAAGTTTAGAGAGTCTATCTAGAAAGAGTAAAATATACTATTATTATAAAGATAGACTATAAGAATCTTATATTCTTTATAATAATAAAAGAATTAATATAATATTAAGCTAGATAGGCTAAGATACTTTTATAGTATAACTTTAGAATTATATACTATAAAGGAATAGAGAATAGATAAGTAGATATACTTAATTAATAATTAGATTATAAACTTTAAGGGAAAATAATTAAACTAGTAATATTAAAGTAATAGAAAGATAGATTATTAGTATATAATTATTATACTCTTATAGTAACTATTAAGTTAAAGAAAGATCTATTAATTTAGAAAATTATTAAAAAAATTAAAAAAGATAGGATTATTTAAGAGATACTTAAAAACTCTATAGAAAATAAATATCTAATAATAAATAAATAAGGATTAATCTACTTATAAAGACTTATCTATATATCTAAGTATATAAGAAGTAAGATTATTATAAAATATTATAATAATCTAATATATAGGTATATAGGAACTAAGAAGATAGCTAAAGCTATCTTAAGAAACTATTACTTTCTAAATATAAAGAGGAAGGTATAAGGCTATATCTAATAATATAAGACTTATATTAGAGATAAGCTAGCTAAATATTAACCTTATAGTAAGATATAATTATAAGAGATACTAAAGAAGTTATAGAAATAGATTACTATTAATTTTATTAGACCTTTACTAGAGTTAAAAGGGTATGATTACCTAATAATAGTTACTAATAGATTTATAAAATTTATCTATTTAATCCTATTTATAATAAATATAATAGTATTGCAGCTTGTAAGCCTACTTATAAAATATATAATTATTAGCTATAGAATGCTATAATATATTATATTAGATAGAGATAAGCTATTTATATTAAAGTTTTAGTAATTATTAATAGATTTAATAGGAATTAAGTAAAGACTTATAACTATATATTATCTATAGGCTAATAGATAGACAGAATAAGTAAACTAGATAGTTAAGTAATATCTATAATACTATATAAATTACTAGTAAGATAACTAGGTAGTTTACTTACTAATAGTATAGTTTATATATAATAATACTATTTACTTAATAATAGGAGAAATACTATTCTTTACTAACTATAGGTATAATCCTATATTAATTAGAGAGCTATAGAATAAAGTACCTATAGTAGATAAAGCTATAGAATTAGTAGATATAATTAATTATTTAAGAACTTAACTCTTAAGAGATATTAAATTTATAAACCTTAGAATAGTATTATACTATAATAAGAAGTATAGGAGTACTCTAGACCTTAAAAAGAGGGGGAAAGTTTACCTACTCTATAGAAATATTAAAATAAAATAACTAAGCTAGAAACTTGATTATCAGAAAATTAGACCCTTTGTTATCAAAGAGAAAAAGGGCTAGTTAATTATAAATAACTTCCTTAAGTATAAGTTTACTAGTCTGTGGTATGGTCTTACAAGGCGAAGCCGTATGTCAGGGGGAAGATTGTTGTTATTCCCTAAACTACTCTATTAATGGATAGATATAGTGAAGCAAGGGCATGTAATACTAATATATAATAGTATCCCTCTGAACTAAAAGAAAAAATAAGAAAAAAAAGAAAAGCTATTAATAGTAAATTAGCTATATAATACCTAAGTATTGGCTCTTTAGGTCTGTAAATACTTTTCTTTAAGTATTAATACTCAAGGGCTTATAAAAAATTGATTAGAAAAGCTAATAGAATCTTTATAAGATAAGAAAAGCTATAACTTATAACCCCTTATTTAATAAATATAGGGTGCATTGCAGCTATAGCTCTAATACTAATTAGAACTCTAGTAAGGTATTTATTTACACCTAGAGAGATTAGCTAGTTATTAAGGCTTTTAGATAATAGCTTTATCTAATTAGCTATACTAAAGTAAGTCTATTTAATATACTATAAAGCCTTTATAGTATCTTCTATATATATTATATCTATAGTATAACTACTAGCTTTAGCTAGGGTCTATTATATAGTATAGATAGGTTTTCCCTAGGGAAAGTTTATTATATCTTTAGTAACTTTAAGTATTATACTAAGGTGTTTATAAGATACTAGCTATATAGTCTAATTTACTATAATTATTATAGAAATATTATAATAGTCTAATAAGTCTTCTTCCTTAGTAGGTATATTAATATTCTATTCTATATATTATTCTATAATCTAGTTAAGGTAAAGGGATAGATTATTAGATAAATCTATTTTCTATTTCTTCTTATTCTYTTTATTAGGGGTAAGCTTATAGAATATCTATTTTTAAACTATACTATAGATTTATAGTTTCTTAAGACTTTTAATAGCTTAGTTAACCTTTATAATTACTTCCTATAAAGCTATGAGGTAGTTAGGTAACTAAAGAGTTAAGTTACTATCTCTAGATAAGTTTTAAGATAAGGGGTAAACTAGTTAATTATCTATAGTTTTAATATCCTCTAAGAAGAATATCTAATATTTATTATTACTATTCTTTATATCCTTAGTTATTTATTATTTATATATATCTTCTATAATATTATCTTTCAGGAACTAGCATAAGATATTAACCTTCTATTTATATTATATAATATAGAAGTTAACTATTTACTTCTAATATTCTTCCTTAGTTTCTATTAGGTAGTCTAGCTAATTCTTAAGTAACTTCTTTATAATTTATAGATACTCTTCTTCTTTATTAAATAGCTTAATCTATATATATTTATTAGCTCTAATTATTTAACCTATGCTATTATAGTACTTATAAAATAGAGAGTAGATCTTTACTTTAAGAAATAATATACTATAGAATAGATAGTAGAAAATATCCTATAGTATATTATATATATTTAGGTATTTAAGAATAACACCTATAGGTATTATATCTAGTTTTAATTCTTACTATTTTAGATAGACTAGTAGGGGACTGTTCTATATAATCTTCTTAATATCTAGGTTTTTTAGGTGGAATTTTATTAGTATTAGAAGAAATAGATTATATATAATTAATTTAGCTAGTTATATTAYTTATTATTTCTTCTTCTCTACTTCTTTTTCTTTCTTCTACTTCTTACTTAGCTTTTTAGCTTCTATTTTCTTTGTCCTACCTATTTCTAGGTTAAACTAAAAAGATACTGGTTTAGAGAAGCTTAAGTAAGGATCTAAGGCTTTATAATTATTTAATCTAAGAGTCTGTAAGAGGTTATTATATTTAATTCTAGATAACTCTTCTTACTTATCTAGTGTAAGATATCCTAAGATAAGGTTTTCTAGTATTAGATTACTAGGTTCTAGTTAAGCAGCTATATCTTTAATAAGATTTTTAGCTATCTACTTCTTTTAGGGGGGTATTAATCTATCTTTATATAGTTATACTTCTATCTATCTTTAAAGCTTATTAAGAACTCTRGTAGGTAGGTAAAGCTATTCTTYTATATCTAGTAAATTAGGAAGTAGTTAAGTTTTAAAATCYTAAAGTCTTTCTATTAATTTTCTAYTAGTATTARGGTGYATTTAAGGATGYATAAATATCTATTTAGAGAATACTATAGGTAAGGACTTAATAATCTTATCTAGGGATAAGGAGCTATTAGGTTTAATATATATATCTAGTAGTAGATAGATGCGCCAGAAGTATATTAAGGATAGGTAAGTTATAGAGAATACTATTAGAATAGTAGAGAAATAATAATCTAAGTATCATAGTAAGTAGGAAGAAAAGGGTATTATAGATAGATGAAGAGAGAATAGAGTAAAGTATTAGGAAGAGCTAAAATATAGGAGAGTCTACTAGTAATAATAATAGTAAATAGGTTAAAGAAAATAGGTAGTGAATAGTGTGATAATAATAGTAAATAATATATTAAAACTAGGTAGTAAATAGTGCGGGTGCTATAAATAGAAAATATAATTATAGAAATATAATAATAAATATAGATATAAAAGTATAGATTACTATAATTTAGTTTTCTCTTTATCCTTCTCTTTATTCTTAAATTCCTAGACTAACTCTTTTATATTACTAAGCTAGTTAACTAATATCTATTAGTTCTACTTATTACTATATTCTTTCTATTTAATAAGGTATTATATTAATTTTCCTTTCCTCTTATCTTTTCCTTTAACTAGAACTTTGCATTTAGTAATAATTCTTTTAAGCTTATAGGACTAATACTTATCTATATTACTATCTATATAAATAGGGCTAGGTTCTTTTAGTTTATAATTAAAAGGATCCCTATTATGGTATTTCTCTAGGTAGGTAATAGAGATTACTAGGTATAGCTACTAGTCTTTTAGAAAGTCTAGTTTATAAGCTAGAGGTCTAACTCTCTCTAGTACTTTAAATAGGCCTATATATTAGTTTCTGATTTTCTAGCTCAGGGTTAACTATATAGTATAATCTATATATAGCTTTAAAAGGACCTTATCATCCTTATAAAAGGCTATTAATATATATTAACTATTATATCTATACTTTATAGATATAGCTATAAATTATAGGGCCTCTACTATAGATATATAGTAGGAAAAAGATTACTTAGTTAATTTAGTATAACCTATATTAAGGGGAGTTAGTAACTAAAGACTATATATTAATTAATATAGTATTTCCTTAGTTAAAGTATTTATTATTAAGTTAAAAGTCCTCTATATTACTAGTAAGATAGTTAGCTAGTTAGTAATTTAATTAAGTAAGATAATTATATAATATAAGTAGATTTTAATAGTTTAATTACTCTATTTACTCTATTTATTAGTCTAAGCATAGTATACTATAGAATAATACTATTTAATATCTAAAAATTTAGTAAATTCTATCTATACTTCTAATATAAACTTAGGGTCCCTATCTAAGATGATATATTTAGGAATACCCTAGTCTCTAGTATCTAAAGCTATAAGTAGTATGTTTACCTATTCTTTAGCTTTCTAGATTAAGTATCCTAGTATAGCTATCATCCTTTTTATAAATTTATTAGTAACTAATATAATAGAATTAAAACATCCTATGTTAGGCAAACCAATAATAATGTTAATTATTATAGTATAGAAAGGAATTAGTAGAGTAACTAATAGTTATAATACCCTATATAATAAATACTATCTTATTTATTTCTTCTAATAGTCAAGGCAGAATCAGATGTATTACTTTACCTAATATTTAGTATAATAAAAGACTAAGCTATTAAGTAACTTAAGTATTCTACTAATACCTAGGTAGCTATTTATATTATAAGTATTTTATAATATTTCTTAGAGTAATAAGTATAGCATGTATAAAAGTCTATTATTTATATAAAGTAACTAATTATAGATATAATATAGTAAAATAACTAGTATCTATAAGGTTATATTTTATTAAAGTATTTATAAGACCTTAGACTATCTATAATTAGTATAATACCCTTTAACTATATACTATTTAAATTTATTAGATAGTGTAATCCTAATTATTATTAGTTTTTCTATAGCCTAACTATAGAAAGTGTAACTATAGAGAATTTCTAATAAATTATTAAGAATAACTAGGTTTAGTTCATCCTTTATAAATAATAGTAAGTAGGATAATATATCTAGTATAATATATACCTTACTAGGTTTATAATATAATATTAAATTTAGAAATAACTAGATATACTAAGATACTTAAACTAAGTATAAGTTAAGCTTATCTATAGA
>NW_025091227.1:1004821-1018862 GCF_018404265.1 Aspergillus viridinutans | reverse complement strand
GAGGTGGCTTACCTTTAGGGTATTCTATCTTATTATTAGGGAATTTATTAAAGTTATTCTTATTATATCTATATTAGTATACTTTATTACTATGATATATATAAGGCTTTTATATAAAACTATAACTATAGTTTCTATAATTCTAATTCTAAAAACCTCCCTAGGGATGGTATGGGAAATCCTATAGATTAGGTTATATTAGTATTAGGGATAAAACTAATATTCTCTAAGGTGGTTTATTAGCTTTATCCTTATAGTCTTTATATTTATAATAGAATTTCTATCTCTAAGATTGCTAATTCATATTTCTTAAACTATATAGATTAGGATTTCTATATAAATTATATAGATTAGAATTTCTATAGTTATAAGTAGGGGTTAGGCTATATACTTAATAGGAGTATATATAGTTAGTGTAGTTATTTTAGGAAGTAAAATAGGGATTTCTTATCTATTAGATTTAAGGATAGTATCTATAAAAACCTTCTTATAGGATATTCTAAGTAGCCTACTATATAGGAATATAATATAGGGTTATACTAGTGAATTTATTAAACTAGTTAGTTTATTTCTTATTTAACATTAATATAAAATCTACTATAGTAGTCTTTTTATCTAGTTTATTAATATACTCTTATAGAGGTATATCTAAGTTTCTCTATACTCTAAGAACTAATAGAAATTCTAAGTCTCCTTTACTATATTATTTTGCTAGTAATACTATTAATATAATATATAAGGATAAGGGATATTTAGTAATAATATCTACTACTATATAAAATATATTATCTAGCTACTACTATGCTTAGCTAGGGGGTAATCTAAATTATTTTTCTAGAGTAGAGTACTAGTCTTTAATATTTATAGTATATATAAGATCTCTCTAAGTAATATTATTAAGCTTAGAATTCTACTATTATACTACTTCTCTATAGAARYAGRTATCTAGRTTTTAGYTTATCTTTATTACTAACCTAGATTATTTAGCTATATATAGTTAATTTATAAATACTACTACTAAATAATAGAAGGTCTTATTATCTTTCTTATATATCTTACTACCACCCTATATAAATAGCATATCTAGATAAAAGAATCTAATATTAATAGAATACTAGCTACTATTAGTCTGCCTTTCCTAATAGTTAATATTATAGGAGTTTCTTACAGTGCTATTATAATATTAATATAGAATATCATCACCCTTATCACTACTTAAGCTACTAGAATTATTATTATTATAGTTTTACTATCTTATTCTGCTTTCAGAGTATTAGTAGCACCTGCTATAACTACTATTATCTTCTAAATAATATTAATTATTAGTAGTTTCTCTAGTTTTTCTAGTATTCTTATTAGTTATATTAGCTACTTATTATCCTATCTAGTTATTTAGCTAGGCATTAATAAATGCTTACATGGATACTATAACTACTTATTAGACTATAGTATTAAGTTAATCCTTCTATACTTCTAAGAAAATAAGATTTAGTCTATTTTAACTGTTATTAGGACCTACTATTATTACTATTAGAGATTTAACTATTAGTAGGTCCTTAGATGAAGATAAGCTTAGGGTTATACTATATAGAAATTCTAGAGATCTTAGAGAAGATAGGGAGTTAAGAATAGGTAAGTTATCTAGTTTTTTAGATAGTAATAATTTAATATTTAACCTATAATAGATAAATAATAAGCTTAAAATTAGCTAACTTACTTATACTTTAAAGTCTAGAGATATAGTAAAATTAGACTAATCTTCTACTTTATTATTAATCTCCCTATCTTCTTATTTTTCTAGCTTAGGTATAGCAAATAGAATATCCTTCTTCTAGAATATAAGGTATTTTAGTATTAGTAGAATAAAGTTCCTTAGTCTACCTAAAGGGTTTTTTACTTAGTTACTATTTTTTAGGTAGTTTATATAAAAGGTAAGGTACTATTAATTATCCTAGAGAAAGTCTAAAAACTTTAGAAATTATTTTATAGCAGCTTCTATAGTTACTTATATATATATTTAGTTATTTAGAAATTCTATGTCCTTAGGGTATTCCTAATATTAAAGAAGGAAAATTACTTAAGTAATTATATCTAGATTAAGGTCCTTTATAAAACTATGCCCTATTTCCTTAAAGAACTAAAGCTAAGTAGTAAGGGAAATAAGCTACTTATTAACTTTATTAGTTATAGAAGTAGAATTTTTAACTAATATATAATATATTAATAATCTATTTAATTATATAGATAAATATATTAATGATTAATGATGAGTGTAATAATAAAGATACTAGAATAGTAGAAAATAATATAGAATATAACTATTAATAAATATAATTACTAAAGGCACCCTTTTAAAGCACTCTAAATAATAGTACTTAGATAATTAGATAGATAAGAGCTTGAAAACTTAAAATATAATAAGGAAAGAGAGTTAATGAGCTTTAATTAGTTTATTAAAAGATTAATATATAGTATTTATAGATATTTAAAAGATAAGTATAAGGTTATTAATTATAGCATAACTAAAGTCCTAGTTACAGCATTGCTAACTTCCTTTTTAGGAAAGTAGTAGAATATATTAAAATATCTTAGTAGTAGAATTAGTTAAAAAGATATAGGGAAAACTACTATAGCTTTAATTATTAATTAATAGTTAGAAATTAATAAAATAAATAAAAAGTTAATTAATTAGTTTTCCCTAATTAAGTCCTGAATAACCAGGACATGCTACCATTTGGTATGGTCTTACAAGGCAAAGCCATATGTTAGGGGGAAGATTATTATTATTCCCTAAACTACTCTATTAATGGATAGATACAGTGAAGCAAGGGCACATGATACTGACATGCAACAGTCTGATTTATTAGTTACTCTCTTACTATTAAGGATATATCCTTTAATAGGCCTTGCTTCTATCTCTAATCTCTACTGTTATTATTCTCATATACCTTTAGATTATATTAGATCTTAGTCAGATTATTGCATCACATGATGCTATATATCTGGATTAATATATAAAAGGCTACCACAGTGGGTAGGCCTCAGGCAAGTATTAGATATAGTCCAGGGACTATATTACCCTATTCCTAAAGTAGTTAACTAGCAGAGAACAGTAGAGATAGATCCCAGGGTGTGACAAATTAAATGTGATGTTACAGCACTAGCACCATAAAGTAGACATGATAGGCAGAACTATAAGACTATAACAGCTAATTAATAGAGTTGCATAACTGAACCACAAAAATCAAATCCAACCCTCACTAAACCTGCAGTGGGTTGGGCTTAGGGCCTAGCCTAGGGAATTACTTCAGGTTTGAGTTCCCTACCCCAGGCCTGATTTAGGTTCAGTGAAAACCATTAGTTTTAATTTCTATAGTTTTTATAGATTAGGTGAAACTACCTAATCCATTTTAGATAGAAATCACTAATTTCTAGTATTTCACTAATAATTTTAATATCACTAGATAGCCCCTGATCTAGGCTATTTATTAATATAAATATTAATTTAAAATACCTAGTGGTTGCTGAGATATAGAGGAATAATTATTTTCATTATAGGGTGGTATGAAAGTGGTGTAGATATATATATATATATAACTAATAATTAATAACTACTTTAGTTTAAAAATGATTTTTTAACCACCCCCCATTCAGCCCTATAGATATTGAATTAAAATTTTAGATATAGATTAGTATGATGATAATTATGATATATTTTATATAAAAATGATAATTTTTGATTAGCATAGTGATATTATGATAGATAATATGGCATTTAATGAGGTATTAAAATTTAAAAACTATTAAAATTTACTAAGGGGTAGCAGTTTAACCAACTTAAAATTAAACTAAATCTAACCATGGTTAGTTAGTAGGGGCCTAGCTAGGCCTAGCTAGGCCTAGTAGTGGGTTTTTATAGTGAAACTGCCACCAACCTAGATTAGATCCAGGTTGGCTGTAGGTTCTAAAATTTAAACTTAAAATTACAGTGGTTTGGTGCTAACTAGTTTTGAACTTACCTAAACTCACACCAAATGCAACTCTACTAATTAATATATAACTATTAAATTCCTATAAAGGATGCCAGATATAACTACCTTATTATATAATTATTAGTATAGCACCTGCTATAAAGAATATAGTAGCTAATCTAATATTTTAGAGTACTACTATAAAATATTAAATTACTTAATATAAAATATTATAGCACTGCTATAATATAGGAAACTATATAAGGATACTTATTACTACTATATCTAGAGATCTTAGTTTAGTTCTTTATATTTAATTATAAATAACTTACTTAAGTATAAGTTTACTAGTCTAATTTATTAGTTACTCTCTTACTATTAAAGATATATCCTTAATAGGCCTTACTTCTATCTCTACTATTATTATTCTTATATATCTTTAGATTATATTAGATCTTAGTTAGATCATTGCATCATGTAATACTATATATCTAGATTAATATATATAAGGCTACCACAGTGGGTAGGCCTTAGGTAAGTATTAGATATAGTCCAGTGACTATATCACCCCATTCCCAAAGTAGTTGACTAGCAGAGAACAGCAGAGACAGATCCCAGGGTGTGACAATGGCAAAGCTAAGTACCTAGTTAAGGAGATCTTATAGGAGTATAATAGATAGGTAGGAAGGGGCCACTAGAAGGAATACCTTATTAAATAAGTAGGCTATAAATAGCCTATATAGGAACTAGCTATTAACTTTATTAATATAGTAGTAATTAATGCTTGGGAGGCATGCTAGCCTTAATTTAGAATGGGGGGTAGTATAGTAGGCAGGGCCTACTAGGTACTTAT
Organism: Aspergillus viridinutans; assembly: GCF_018404265.1. Taxonomy (NCBI): domain Eukaryota; kingdom Fungi; phylum Ascomycota; class Eurotiomycetes; order Eurotiales; family Aspergillaceae; genus Aspergillus; species Aspergillus viridinutans. The sequence continues at coordinate 1,014,038 of NW_025091227.1, read as the reverse complement.
ACTTATTAAGCCCTTATAAACTACCTTAGGCACTGATAAACTCCTATCTAACCTAGATAGCAGTAGTTATATAACCTTACTTATTATTTATATACCCCTTTTTATATTTAGCTGTTGCAGCCCTAGTTAGAAACTCTTCAGCAATTTCTTAATATCCAAATCTAGGTTATAGATTTACATGGCTTCTAGCCCGTGACAACTTTAACTACTTTTTAATATATTATTACCTTTCTTTTTTTTTAGTTTTTTCTTCTATAATAGGATATTATTATATTATAATAATTATATATTATATATCTTATCTAGACTTCTGTAGCTTTAGCTTAGGAGATAATCATCGTCCCCTTGATATATAGCATTGCCTTGTAAGACCATACTAGTTGATATCATACTTTTAATCTAATTAAGAATTAATTATGTTATTCCTTTAAAGACTAGTGATTTACTACTAGCTACCTTATATATATATTAATATAATAAAAAGTGATTATTAATTTATAAAGTTAATTAACTTTGATAACAATAAATAAGGTACTGCTATATAATTATTGATATAGAACAATAACTAGATAATTGACTTATATACATACTATAGCTAGTTACCTAGATAAGATAAGTTAGATTACTATCATCTTTGTTATAAACTCATCCCCATATAGACTATACTAATAATACACATTGGGATTTAAACATGTGTCAGCTAGTGGTGTAGTACAGATTGAGTACATTGGCTAGTCCGATCTCGACAGAGAGCTCAAGCTACAGATATTTTCCTCTGGTAAATTTTGAAGCAAAGTCCACAGCTTCACCCACTTGCTTCTGATGTTGTAGAGTAGACAGCTTTGGCGCCAAGTCCATATCCGTTTCCCATCGGAAACGACGACAACTTGGGTCATCATTGGAAGTGGACATCAATGAATTTGTGGAGGACGGTGGCGATCTTTCGGAGGCTTTTGTTGCATCCTGGAAAGGCATTAGATTAGGCACTCTTTTAATATCAGACTTCAATGTCTTATCCGCTGAGACTTACACGCTGCCTCAGTGGGCTTTTCGACGCCATTGAAGTGCTTGATCTGTCATGATTGGACACAGGTCGAGATGAAACCCCCATGGCCTCGTCTTGCAAGCGCTTCAGCTTTTGCTGTGGAGTTTCTGTCCAAGTTATATCCACTTCTTCCCCGGAAGAACTGAACGATTGCCCCCCTTGGAACTTCCTATTTTTCAACCTAGTTGGATCAAGCCTGGAGCTCAAATCCGATGGTCTTGGAGGTCGCAACATCCAAACATCACGCTGAGAGTCGTTGTTGTGCGTATCTGGCTCTCCTGACTGTATATGTGACTCGTTGTCCATCTTGACATCATTGGGATTTGCAGTAACTTCACCACCCAAAGGGGGAAGACTGGGACCATAATCATCATCAGCCTCTTCATCCTCGACTTGGTCTTCGTGGTTGAGAACATCAGTTCTGGTACTCTCAGCACCCTGTTCATTTCCGGGGTCCTCAGCATAATATGACGATGGCAACACCGGTCCAAAAACCTTCCGCCGTTTCAGCGCAGGATTGGTTTCATTATCACTGCCAGAATCATTAGATTTCCGCTTTGTGTTATAATCCATCGAACTGCTCATATTTTTCATTCCTGATATTTGCAGGCTTACCTATGTGTTTGGGATTATTAGCAATATTTACAGCTTGAATCACAAGATTACACAATTATCACGTGACATTTGTTTAAAATCGTGTGGTTAAATCTAAATATTATTATTAACTGCTAGCCTGTACTTATCCTGGGTTTGGGGTTTGTCACAGCCATACAGAAAACTACCTTAAGTATGATCTGTAGAAAATATGGTGGGTTATGTGCAGTACTCTGTACATTTATATTGCTTCCTCCCTGATAATCTAGTCTTCTAATGCAATTAGAGTTGCATAACCAAACCACTAAAATTGAATCCGACCCTCACCAATCTTGCAGTGGTGGAAAATGCGCCTGCTGAATCGCCGCTTTGGAATCGGAGTTCAATCCCCTGAATGCAAGCGATGTATACCACACCTATCCAGTCAGTAAGCTACAGTATCATACAAGTAACCACTTGCTCACGCAGCTCATCTCTCTCACTAATTTAATTCTACCTTAATTATCTCTCCTTACTTACTCACATAGCTCATCTCTTTACTTATCTCTCTTATTAATTTAATTCTATCTTTATTAAGAGAGATAAGCACACGCAGAGGGCCCTAGACTATTTAAGCTATACTATATATATATAGCTAGCTTACTAATCTATATAATAATTACTAAATAGAGACCTTACTAGACCCTAAAATCTAACCTCCTTACCTCTGAGAGTTATCTCTATATAATTAAATATACTATTATTTTAATTAGTAGCTTCCTAATTAGGATTCTATATTTTAATTAACCCTACTAATTAGAGGCCCTAGCACCTACCTAGGATCTCCTTACTAATTAGAGGTACTAAACCCCAGACCTCTAAGATTTAGCTCTAGCTATCTACTAATAATAACTCTTTAGGTAGAGTAGTTATCTAACTAGATTAAGGTTCTACCCCTCTCTTATTAGGCTACCTCCTTATACTAGGTTAGGCTACTTATAGACTTTACTTTAATATTATATATTATCTTATACTTTAATTATATACTATCTTATACTTTCCACTAGGGCCTAGTTATTATATTATAATATTATAGCTTAGTGGCCAGCCCTAGTAGCTAGTAATAATTCTTCTATTATTAATTATTCTTTTTATTTTATAGTATACTATATAGATATTATTAAATTTACTTAGGCTTACCCTAGCAGGTCTACTAAGGCCCTCTAGATTAAAGATTTTACTTAGTAGGCCTATACCCTAGTTATAAGGCTGCTAGAGAGCTAGGTCTATAGTATAACTATAGTTACTAGTAATTTTAGTAAGTAGACCAGGGTACCTAGTATAAATAATATAAAGGTAGATAAGCATAGCTTAGCTACTTCTTTATCTATAACTTCTAGGGCCTAAGGGGTCCTTAGCTAGACCTAGTAGGTACTAAGTAATCTATCTTCCCCCTCTAATTATTATTATCTTTCTCCTACCTCCTCCCCCCTAGCCATACCCCCCTATAATAATAAGAACTATATCTAGATCTAGTAGTATAGGTATAGAAATAGCCCAGGAGCTAGCCCTTATAAGTAAACTACTATTATAGCTATTATAGGTAAGATCYAGGAGATTCTCTACTATAGTAGCCTCTCTAGCCTAGCTAGTATATAGATAGTAGGGGCCTAGGTACTTTATAGCAGTAATCTAGATATATATACCTATTTTATATCAGATTAGGAGTACCTAATCTAGAATAAAAAGGCATAGCTYTAGGAGCTCCCTAAGAGTAAATATACCTATATTACTAATTACTAGTATACTATTCTTATTTATTATATTCTTATTATCTTCCTTCCCTCCAGTACCTAGAGTATAGTAGAGGCCCTCTAGAAGAAGATATTATACTATAATTTAGTACTCTATAGCCCTATATTATATATAGGCTAGTATAGGAATAATACTATAGCCTAATAATATAAGTAGAAGTCTTCCCTAGTAGTCTCCTTCTAAGATATATAGTTAGTAAACTATATTATTTAGAACTAGATCTTCCTAGATAGGACCCTACTATATATAGAACTATTTAACCTACTCTACTAGCTTATATAGTATATCTAATACCTAAATTATAGATATATCTAGCCTATTTATATAGCTAAAAGAGTTATATATCTATATTATACTAACACCTATAATAAGAAGTTTTATAAGATTAAGGAGGTCTCTTCTAGCTACTACTATACTATCTACTATAGCCCCTACTAAGCTAATAGTAAGTAGTGTCCTATATACTAATATAAATACTAAATATCCTAAGATTAACTATAAAGCTAACCCTAATTCTTTACTAGCCTACCCTAACCTACTAAGCTAGCTAAACCAGCCTAGTATACTAACCTAGCCCTAAATATTAGACTAGCCTAGCTACCTATACTACTATATAATATAGTTAGCACAGAGCCCCCTAGGCCTGAAAGGGCTAAAATAATTAGTAAGCTACTACTAAATTTAGAAGATATATATTAACTAGCTAGCTAATTATCACTAATACTAGTTAATGTATTTAAAATAATATACCCTCTTATAAAGGCCCCTTATTACCTACCTATCTACCTAATAGTTAATATTAGCCACTATCTATCTCTATAGCTTTAGCCTATCTATTCTATATAAATTTACTCCTAGAGTAAGTTACTAAAGTAGCCCTAGAAAGTAACTATAGCCCTAGAACCTAAACCTTAACTAGTAGTAAAGGAACTAGTACCTCTACTACTATCTATCTATAATATAGACTTCTATATACTAGTACTAATACTATAGTTAATAGGTACTAGCACCCCTAAATAAATAGTTAATTTAGCCTCCCTACCCCTATCTTTACTCTCTAACCTAGCCTAATATATTCCTAGACTCTCCTTATATATATTAAGTATATTAAGCCTCTTAGTTATCTCCTATATACCTACCCTCCTAAGTAACCTTACTTAGGAGATTCCTAAGCTACTAGGGCCCCTGAAATATAAATATAGCTATAGCTAGTACTAATAGCCTACTATAAGTAGCCTAGATCTGCCCACCACCCCTATTACTATATTAAAATATTAAAAGATATCTACTAAGATATATAATACTAAAGATAATAGTACTACTTAGGCCTCTATACTATATAGCCTACCTATACTATAGGGCCTGCCTACTCTATACACTAGCCTAAACCTGCCTACTAAGCTAACTTAGACACCCTAGATACTAAGCTAAGGGGGCCCTATTAAGCCCCTCCTGCTACAGCCCCTAGCATTAATTATTAGCACTAGCTTATCTAGTATATATATATTAGATATATCTAATATCTCTAATATTTCTAGTATATTAAGTATATTTAATATATCTAGTTTAGTATCCACCTTAGTAAGCAGCATCTCCCTCCTACTATTTAACCCTAAAATATTAACCCTATTAGCCTACTAAACTATACTATTCCTACTAACCTTTAATCCTAACCTACCCCTAAACTTAGAGGAAGCTAAGTATAATAGATACTATATATACTAGAAGGCTAAAATAGGAAGCACTTAGGGTAGCTTAAGTATATATAATAGTAGTATTTATCTAGTAAAGGACTGCTAGCACATGGCCTCTAGTAGCTATAGCTAGTAGCCTATCTATGCCCTTAAGGGCCCCTAGATCTAAACTAGATAAGGCTAAATATAAAGCTAAATCTAAACTAGATAAAGTAGAATCTAAGGCTAAACCTAGTCTAAGGGCTAAAACTAATACTAGAATTAAAGCTAGAGTTATATATAGCCCCTAAGCTAACTAAACTATTTAGATACTATAATATAATATCTAGAACTTACTAGATATTAGTATAGCACCCCTCCTTTAGGACCCTTAGCTCTAGAACTATATAGTTATTACTATCTAAGAGCCCTAGGTTAATACCTATAGAGATAATCCCTTAATATACTTCCTCTAAGAAGCTACTAATTACTTCTATATTATCTAGCTAGTTATAGGGTAGGGGCTAGGCTAAGGGGCCCCCTAGGTTTATATATATATATAGAAGGCCCTGCACTAGTAGATCATCTTTATCTCTATATATATTATCTCTACCACCATCTAGCTAGCACTAGGTAAGCTATAGATAGTGGTCTATAATATCTATAACCTACTGTAGTTAGCAGTAAATAAGGGGGTAGACCTTATCCAGGCCCTAGAGACTATAGACTAGTAGTAGCAGGCCTCTAGGGAGCTAGCAGAGTATATAGTAGTTAGTAATTTTAATATCTATAATAGCCTCTAGACTAGTAAGATATACTAGCTTCTATAGGCCTAGTATAATAGCACCTATATAGAGGCCCTAAAGTAAGTTATTAAGTAAAGGCTACTAAAGTTAGTTACCCTAGTTAGTCTTATTATCTAATCTACCTCTATTTCTATGCAGGCCACTAATAAGCTAGATAAGATAAATAATAATATAGGCCTAGGGGCCCTCTCTATAGAGGAGTAGGCTACTAGCTTAATAATTAACCTAACCTTTATCTCCTAGGGGCTTATAGACTATATCTACTATATTTAGGAAGCTAACCTAGATAGTAATTTAGATTATCTCTCTATTAAAATTAAGCTAGATACTATCTTTAAGTCTAAACCACCTAAATAATAATAAAACTAGGCTACTATAGACTACTAGAAGCTAGCTATAGCCTTTACTATATATCTACCCTTACTACTCCCTACTAAAGTAACCTAGGAAGATATTAACTAGTTTATAGGGGAGCTAGTTAATATACTTACTACTATAATTAATATTATAGTACCCTAGCTTTATCTCTTCTAGTACTTCTACCCTAGCTTTACCTTAGAGTACTAGGCCCTGCTATAGGAGAAGAAGTATATCTAGTAGATTATCTCTATATATTAGAGTAAGTACTAGTATAAGGCCCCTCTACCCCTATAGGTTTAGCTAGCCTAGGCTATCTAGGTATATAAGTAGGCAGTGTAATAGTACTAATATAATATCTTTTAGTAGTAGATTACTAATATTATAGATATAGATAATATATAGTATACTATCTATTAGATAAAGAACTAGAGGCCCTACTAGGCCTATACCCCCCTACTTTAGGACCCCTATACTAGCTTAGTTACTTATAGGGCCTAGGAGAAGGCTAATCTCCTAGCCTACTAGTTCTTCCTACTACCCCTATAAGCTAATCTAGATAACCTCTAGGGCTATAACTACCCTAAACTAATTAGTATACTAGAATTTAGGGAATATAAGGTCCTCTATACCCTCTACTCTATTAAATCTAGTAAGGCACCTAGCCTAGATAGAATTACTAACTAGATACTATAGACTATTAGTTATATACTAGTCCTAAACCTAATAGGCCTATATAATTAATATATTTAGCTTAGCTACTATCTAGAGTACTTCTATAATACTATTACTATTATATGAGGGATATCACATAGCACTCTAAAGAGTAGGTCAAGCTTTATTATAATTAGGAGTTATAAGCCAGGTCATGTCTAGGTTAGACATAAGTTTAACTAGATAGAAGAGATATTATAATAGAAAGTAATTTATTTATTCCTTAAATAGTAGTTATAATCTTTTTCTAAAGAATAATATAGTTAGAAGAAGATCCCTCTATCTTTAGTAATAATATTATTATTATCCTAGTTATCTATCTTAAGGGTTATACCCTAAAATAGATATAAGTAATTAGCTAGAACTAATACTATATTTCTCTATTATATTACCTCCCCCCCTTACTACCCTGTTACCCTTAATAGATCTCCTAAATTAAGGAGTTCTATCTTTATTATAAGACTTAGTATTATCTTTATTATCCCTATTATTATCTCCTTTTCTATTATTATTATTACCTTTATTAGGCTCCTTCCTATTATTATTAGCTATGCTAGTAGTATTATCTTTATCTTCTTTATTATTATTAAGATCTATGTTATTAGCACCCCTAGTAAGGTCTAGTAGAGGAATATTATTATTTTTTTTTATCTAAGATAGATATAAGTTTATTTACTAGAGTCTTAGATATAATTATAAGTATTTATATTAATAATCTCCTTACTCTACTTAAGGTAGTTATTAAAGATATATCCCTCTATTAAATCTTTTTATTATATTCCTATTTTATTACTTCTTCTTTAAGATAAGTAAAAGTAGAGTTAGAGCTATAAATCTTCTACTTAATAAATTTAAATCTCTTTATTATTTCTTCTACTAAAATAATAATATTATTTATAGCCTTCTGTAGAAATTCTTATATAATATTAATAGGTCTATAAAATAAGATATTTAATTTATTTATAACCCCTAGATTATCCTATCTAAGTTGACTAATAAGTACTACTCTAATATATATTTAAGGTATAAGAAAAATAGAGGGTCCCTAAGGACTAATAAATTAAAATTATAATATTAATCTATCTAGCTAGATATTAGATAATATTAAATTTTTTAAATACTTTTATAACTTTATAATAGTCTTTATTCTTAGGATCTCTAGATCCCTCTAGCTTTCATTCACTGCTATAAAAATAATAGGAAAGTCTAGTATAAGTTCTAATTTCTTAATATAGATCTCTAGTATTATTACTATTTTAGTAATAAGCTATAGAGGGTGTTATCTAATACTTTTAAAATTATCTAGAATAACTCCTATACTATTAACTATCTCTATAGGAGGCCTAGAATTTAATAAAGCCTATCTAATAACTCTATTATTAATATCTTTATTCTACTACTTTCTTATAGCTATAAAGTCTAATATAAAGCCTTAACTAAGGGACTAACTCTAATTATACTAGATTATTACTACTAAGTATATTATATATACTAAATATATTAGTATCCTATAGTAATACTACTTATTAGGATACCTATATATTTCTAAATAATTTAGCTCTATTTATTCTATTATAAATTTTATTAATATAGAATAAGAGGTGAGTCTTTACTCTCTATTATTATATAATATAATTATAATAAGATAGGTATAAAGATTAAGTTAGAGAGCTTATTATATTATAAAGAATTATATATTTCTAAGCTAACTATCTATAGATCTTCTTTTAAGAGATATATAAAAGTTATATACTCTAGCCTTATTAAGAGTAATCTTTTTAAGACCTTTCTTTATCTTTAGTATTCTAGTAAGAGAATAAATTATTTATAGTAATATAACTATTTTTATTAAAATTTTTTAGAAAATCTATATCTAAGTTAGATAGAAGCTCTTTAATTTATTTATAAGTAATAGTACTTAGATTAAAAGTAATATTTTATATTATAGATATTTAAAAGACTTCTTTATACTTATTAGTACCTAAATTAATTATTTTTAGAGCTTTAGTATCTATAAACTAAGTATATAAACTAGCTTTATCTTATAGTATTATATATTTATTACTAAGCTTAATATATTATTATATATACTCTTTAAGTATATTTAGTAGCAGATTTATCTTTAACTTTAAATCTATTTTAATAACTTAAAGATATTTTATATATATCTTAAGCTCTTTTATAGCTCTTACTTTTATTAAGAATATAATTACTAAATTCTATATTAATTTATA
>NW_025091227.1:1003391-1004606 GCF_018404265.1 Aspergillus viridinutans | reverse complement strand
TTTTATTTTTATAAACTAAATATCTTATAAAGTTATATATATATAGCTTTTAAGCCCTCTTCTCTTATTTATTATCTAATTTAGAGTATACTAATTTACTCTCTTAGCTACTATTTTAAAATTAATTATCTTTATTATTATTACTAAGTCCCTTATAGAGTAATAACTATAGCTAATTCTTAATAGATAATCTATAATATTATTACTTTATTTTCTTAGATTTAAATCTAATACCCTGCTATTCTTTCTATAGTTTCTATTACTATTTTTATAATATCCTCTACTTCTTTCTATAGTATTTTATCTTTCTTTTTTTATTTACTAAATCTATTAATCTTTCTAATAGCTTCCTAGATAATATATATCTAGGTATTCTAGACTTCTTATTATAGTAGTATTTCTTCTTTAATCTCTTTATAAATTATATATTTCTCTTTATCTATCTTATATAGCTATAATTTTTAATTAAGTTCTTCTAATATATTATTAGCTTCTCTTATCTAAGTTTTAATATATACTTAGCTTACTATTATAATATCTCCTAGGGCTAACTAAGCTTTTATCTTTATAGAGATAATAGATACTTCTATATTTATATCTATAATATTATCTAAATTTTACTTATTTTTCTTTACTTTCTTTATAGCTAGGGCTGCTCCCTGCTTATAGGGATTCTTTAAGATTTTATCTATAGTAGATAGTAGCTAAATGACTTTATTAAGAATAGAATAATTTTAAGAAAGAGAATTAATAAAATTAAGAACTTTAGATAAAACTAGAAAATAAGAAATTTATAAGGTAGTAGTTATTTTATTATATTACTTATAGATAAATAATAGAGAATTATATAATCCTTTAGTCTATAGAAAATAATATAATTAGCTAGATATTAATTAGTTAGATCTAGATTAGAAAAGTAGAAATATAAGTTTAAAATATCTCTCCCCTCTCTAATTTATAGTTAATACCCTTATTATTATGAGTATTAATTATGAATTAATTAAACTTAATATAAGGGAAAGGTAAAAGAAATAGAAAGTAAAAGATAAAAAAGAATAAAAGAAAAGTAAGATTATATAAGCTACTTAAGTTAATTAATAAATTAATAAAAAAATTAAAGACTAATAAAGAAATAGTAAAACCCTATTCTCTAACTTTAGATATCTTAAATAAAGTATTCTATACTTATAGATTATAGTAAAGAAATATAAAATA
>NW_025091227.1:997149-1002750 GCF_018404265.1 Aspergillus viridinutans | reverse complement strand
TTTTAGTAAGTATAAACTATTTATAAGAACTTAATAAATATAATATAATTTTAACTATCTAAATACTATCTTATTAGAATATAAAGTTTCTAGCTTATTATTATAAAGTAGAATAAGATTATCTTCTTATAATACTTCTCTTTAGAGATAATTCTAGTTATTAAATACYTTACCTCCTTCTTCTCTCTTTTACTAGACTTTTATAATAGCTTTAGTAGTATTCTTATCCCTCTATTTAATCTGCCTTACTTTTATTATAACCAGATCTCTAGTATCTTAAATCTTATTCTAGAGTAGTATCTACTATATTAGAACTTCTAATTCTACTAGTAGAATAGCCTCCTATCCTATAAGCATCCTAAAGAGTATTATTCCTATTATACCTTTTATAGTATTATAATTAGCCTAGAGGACTATAGAGAGATATTATTATTATTAGATACTAATTCTAGTAGTTAATATCCTTAGGGCTTTAATAATTAGCTTATACCTAACTTTAATAAACCTATTAGCTTAGTAATTATATAATAATATCTAAATATAGTAGGTATTATATCTCTTATAGAGAACTATAATAATATTCTTTATTTCTAGACTATTATCTAAAACTAGAATCTTAATATAACCCTATCTTATAAAGATATCTTTAAAGATAAATTTAGTTATAACTACTACTATTAGAGCTATTATTACTTAGGCTTCTATCTATCCTAATAAGGATTCTCTAGCTATAGCTAAGTAATATAGGGTTATGCTCCTATAGATAATATAAATAATATCTATATACTATTTTTAAAGTAGTCTACTAGATTTAGTAAGAGTTATTTCCTTCTTAAGCTATAATCCTACTACTCTTTAGCATCTATTATAAGATTTATACTAGAGTTGCATAACTGAACTGCAAAAATCGAATCCAACCCTTACTAAACCTATAGTAGGTTGGGCTCAGGGCCTAGCCTAGGGAATTACTTTAGGTTTAAGTTCCCTACCCCAGGCCTAATTTAGGTTTAGTAAAAACCATTAGTTTTGATTTCTATAATTTTTATGGATTAGGTGAAACCACCTAATCTATTTTAGATAGAAATCACTAATTTCTAGTATTTCACTAATAATTTTGATATCACTAGATAGCCCCTGATCCAGGCTATCTAGTGATATAAATATTAATTTAAAATACCTAGTGGTTGCTGAGATATAGAGGAATAATTATTTTTATTATGGGGTGGTATGAAAGTGGTGTGGATATATATATATATATAACTAATAGTTAATAACTACTATAGTTTAAAAATGATTTTTTAACCACCCCCCATTCAGCCCTATAGATATTGAATTAAAATTTTAGATATAGATTAGTATGATGATAATTATGATATATTTTATATAAAAATAATAATTTTTAATTAGCATAGTGATATTATGATAGATAATATGGCATTTAATGAGGCATTGAAATTCAAAAACCATTAAAATTCACTAAGGGGTAGTGGTTTAACCAACTTAAAATTAAACTAAATCTAACTATGGTTAGTTAGTAGGGGCCTAGCTAGGCCTAGCTAGGCCTAGTAGCAGGTTTTTGCGGTGAAACTACTACTAACCTAGATCAGATCTGGGTTAGCTGCAGGTTCTAAAATTTAAACTTAAAATCACAGTAGTTCAGTGCTAACTAGTTTTAAACTCACCCAAACTCACACCAAATGCAACTCTAATTTATACTAATCTAAAATATCTTTCTATAAGCTAGACTACTAATATTAAATAGTAATTTTATAGTAAGTGCCTTCTCTACCTTAATACCCTAATTTATTATATATAGTAGATAAAATCCTTTACTATTATTATTTATTATCTACTACTCTATAAACTAGTTTAGACTTCCTAGATCTCCTGAATAGGATGTAATCTTAGATAAGAAACTTTATAGCCTTTTTTTTAAATCTTTAGAATTTACTAGTATCCATCCTATCAGGCCTTTCTAAGATTAATAACTATTTTATAATTTAGTATAACTTCTTTATTTATATTTCTAATTTAACTAAGAATAATATATCCTCTCCTTAAGAGTCTAGTAGTAAAATATAGAATATTATACTAAACTATATATCTAAAAACTCTTTAGTATTATTATTTTCTACTTCTTAAATATCTATATATATAGCTAGTCTTTAAGATAAACTATTAGCTATAGTATTCTTTAAACCTAGAATATAATAAATAGTAAAGTTAAAGAGTTAAATCTATATAATCTATTATACTATTATAACTCCTAGAAGGTTAGTTACTATTTAATTTAATTATATAACTAGAGTTATAGCATCTACTTCTAATATAAAATAATACCTATAAAGCTAGGTATAAAACTTCTTAAGAGACTTAAGTACTATATAGTACTCCTTTTTTCTAGTATTATAATTTATTTTTATATTAATCTAGATACTACTTTTAAAGTAAATTAAATATCTTTTATTAGTTCTAATATTATATTATATTAAATTCCCTCCCTAACCTTCTTTATTAGTATTATAAATAAGGATGACTTCCCCTACTTTACTTAATAAACCATTATCTAGGACTTTTAGATATTCTAAGACTTTTAAGATAGAAGCTAATATAAGAGCTACTTTAAGTTAATCTATAGTTAGTTACTCTATTCTTCCCTAGATAAAATTTATATCTTTTTAGAAGAGAGTATAGATAGATTCTATAATAATAATAAAACCTTTAATCTATATATAATAATATTAGTACTATAATACTAATAAATAATCTAGCTTTATATATATTTTAGCAGGGTAGCTAATCTATAATCTTAATAATCTTTACTTTCTCTAGATACCTCCTATTATAATTATAAATATAACCTATAATCTTAAGGGCTAATACTAAAAATTAAGACTTTACTTCTAAAATAGTAAACCCTAAGAGCTTAATACTATGTAGTATTTAATCTAGATTAAGTAGGTATTTAAAAATAAACTAATAAACTCTAGAAAGTATCTTATTCTTATTATATTTTATTTTTAGCTCTTTTACTCTAATATTATCTAGAAAGGGACTATAATATATTAATATATTATCTTCTAGTACTTTCTTTATTATATACTAGAAGATCTATATTAAGTTTATCTATCCCTAGGGTAAAGTAGTTATTTAGAGTAGACTTAATAGTATAGTAAAATCTATAAGATTATATAATTAAAATACTAATAGTATTCTATTATACTTAGAGAAAAGGTCTACTACTAATGCTACTACTATATCTATAAAGTCTTCTAAAAATTTATCTATATTTAGGGGCAGGTTAGTATCTTAATATAAGACTATATTTAGTTTAAGAGCTATATTAATAAGTTAATAAAATAAAATATTTTTTAGAATAAAGAATTACTTATTTCTATATAATCTTTTTTTAGGCTCTAAAACCTTTAAAAGATCTTTAACCACTCTTTAAGGATTTAGATTATAACTAGTTTTAATACTCTTAGAATTAGAATATTTTTCTCCTACTATAGCTTATAAAAAATAGTCTAGATCTTAATTAGTAGAACTACTTTAGGAATTATTATCTCTTTCTCTTTAAAATTCTAGGCTAACACTACTTCTCTAGTATATAGAATCTTAATAAGGAACTCTCTCTCTTATAGAGTAATATCTAATCTAATCTTTAGCTAAGCTAATTACTCTAGTATAAGCTATAAACCCCTTATAACTCTAGATATAATTAGATTAATAAATTATTAATATAATATATCTAGTAAATTAACCTTTCTTATATCTTTCTCTATTAATATTCTAAGAGCTACTTCTTTCTAGTTTCTCTCCCTAAGTAGTTCTATACCTATTAGTACTACTATATTTACTAGTTAAACTTTTACAGCCTTATATTTATATATAGTATTAATATAGTATTATTAGTGAAGTATTTTAAAATCTACTTTTTAGAAGATCTATATAATTATTTTCTATATCTATTTATATAGTTCTTATCTATTATATAGTTAAAATAATCTTTCTTAATTTTTTTTATTARTACTTAAACTTTTATCTACCTTAGATATAAATTCCTCTATCTTAAYTCTACTTCTATAAATAGTATCCTTCTTAGATATAAGTTCTCTTTTTCTAACTAACCCTTCCTAAAGTTATATCTAATCTAGATATAAGTTCTTTAACCCTCTTTTTAATTAAATTCTACTTACCTTATACCCTCTTAGTAGGTCTTATTATCTACTAAGATTTAATCTATAGATTTCCTTAGCTCTTAGTTTTCCTTATCTTTAGATATTAATATCTAAATTCTTTCTTTATCTTTAAACACCCCTTTCTAATTTTTATTTTATAGATTAGAAGGAGAGAAAACTAGAATTAATACTTTCTATTTCTTATCTAGTAATATAATAATAGTTTCTATTAATCTATTCTTTAGAGTAATATAGTATAACCTTACTTAATATTTAAATAGCTAATCTAAAATATAATTATTAGATAAAGGAGTATTAATAATAAAGAATAGAACTTAATATAAAAAATCTCTAATTATAATAGATATATATTTATAAATACTAAAGAACTTTATTAACCTACTATTAGTGCTTTATATAAATCTATTATTTAATAATATAATAGGTAGTTATAATTTAGCTATAAGTAARTAGTATATAATATTAATYTTAGCTCTATTATTAATTATAATYYTTAAGYTAAAGACTAGATYCTCTTTACTAATAATTATAGCTACTCTTAGAGTTAYTATTATATATAATACCTCTTCTACCTACTCCTCCTCTTCTAGTTCTTATTTAACTAAAGAAATACTAGTAGTAATATAGTTTAYYTAAGATTAAAACTATTTATCTATATTATAAGCTATTATAGATACTTATTATTCYTTAATAAAAGAGAAGAAGGCTTTATAAAYTATAGATAATATTTTTATTAGTTTACTAATTAATAGTATAATATTAATAGYAGGTATATAGCTTCAGGGAAGCTATATAGRGTATATAATAATATYTARTAACTAATATTACTATTTATATAGTTAGTTAGAYCTTATATTTATTCTTAGCTTAGATTAAAATATAAAAGATAGCTAGAATYCCTTAAAGTAAAGAARATATATATAAAGTAACTACTAGCCTAYCTCTCTATTCTTATACTCTTTAAAGACTCTATATTYTTAATAACTATAAATATACTATCTARTAGTATATCTAGATTAAATAAATATATAATACTTAATTCYTAGGAAGGTTTAAAACCYCTTATAAAGAATTAATCTAAACTATAATAGCTTTAGTCTACTAATCCTTAAAAATATTATTAATAATTTAACTTTAATAAAATCCCTTATATTAATTATCYCTAACTTAATAGAAAATACCTTAGATTAATATATTTTTAACCTTCTTAGACTAATCTAGATAYCTATAATAGTAATAATTTAYTATAGGGATATCCTTATTAACTCTTCTCTATAGTAATATTATAARTTATAGATATTATAGGCTATTAGAGTCTTTTAAAATAATAATAGATATAGAATTAATAATTTAACCTTAAAGAAAGATAAATTAGGAGTTATTAAAATTATTTTAATAA